>NC_090438.1:171777612-172077612 GCF_031143425.1 Pleurodeles waltl
AGATGATGTCAGGGCATCCGGCTTTGCAATTTGCGAGTCGCAAAGCCGGAATTTCCTGCATTTGGCCCTTTGTGTTTTACATGCCTAACAGTGAAATACTTCCAACTTCGGTTTTCACTGTTGCAAGGCCTATCTCTCTCATAGGTTAACATGGAGGTTGCCTTTAAATATTATTAAAGTGTACATTCCCTTTGGGAGCAGATAGGAATGTGGTGTTTAGGGTCTCTGAACTCACAATTTAAAAATACATATTTTAGTGAAGTTGGTTTTTAGATTGTGTGTTTGAAAATGGCACATTTAGACATTTTCTTGCTTAAACCATTCTGATTCTGTTTGTGGATTACCTGTCTGGGTCAGTTTGACAGTTGGGCTGTTTGCACCTCTCTCTAGACAGTGACACAAAGGGAGCTGGGCTGTAGCCTGCATATCCTGATGAGCCATCTGTGCTGGGAGGGAGGGGAGGAGTGGTCACTTACACTTGAAAGGGCTGGGCCTGTGCTCACAGAATGCAATCTCCAACCCCCTGGTGTGTGTCTGGGACCTGGCCTGGGCAAGGCAGGAACCTGAAAACAACAGAGACGTCTCTTTGAAGTAGGCCTACTTCAAAGGTTGAAGGGGTATAAGAAGAGCTCCCCAAACCCCTGAACATTAGATCACTTCTGGAATCAAGAGGAACCTCTGACAAGGAGAAGAACTGAAGAGCTGAGGAGAAGTGCTGCTCCTGCCTGTGACTGTGCTTTGTGGGGCTATCCTGCAGTTGCTTCTTCTACCTGTGAAAGGGGACAAAGACTGGACTTTGTTGTGCATTCCTACTTGAGAAGAATCTCCAAGGCTTGAACTGTTGTTGAATTCTCAGGGCCATCAGAGACTCCCACTGACATCACCTGAACTATCTGCTGAGACTCCTGCCCTGCCAAGTGGTGCCCTATCCAGTTCCTAGGCCCTTGACAGTTGAAGTTGGCAGACAATAACTTAACTGAAAATCCATGCCCAGACTGCTGTATGGGGAAATTTTCAACACACATTCCATGACGCGGCTGATAAACGATGCGCCGCCGGCTTTGCGGCTGAAATCACCGCTCCACCTGAATCGCGGCGGGAAGATCGACGCAATGTGGCTGGAGAAATGATGCGCAACACCCACTAACGGAGGCTGATAACGCAAACCCCACGCAGCACAGTTTGGTGATACCATGCAACCGGACTTTCAACACGACCTGAGGTGCCCGTCCAGATCGACACATCGCTCTCTTGCAGGAGAGAAGAAACAACGCACGCCAACCCGACCAGAGGAGGAACAATGCACGGTTTCGCTTCTGAGTGAGAAATTGAAGCATCGCTAATCTTTTTCGATGCACACTCGCCCGTGTGGCTTTATATTGACGTTACCCAGGTACTTTTGTGAAATAACAGCATTCGCACTGTTTTCCAAGGATTAAGACAGAGGCTGCCTTTAAATATTATTAAAGTGTAGATTCCCTTTGGGAGCAGATAGGAAAGTGGAGTTTAGGGTCTTGGAAGGAGGTGGAACAGAGGTCACACTTGGAGATGTTGCGTCTGCCTGGGTGGGTATGCGTATCCACCAGGTCAATGGCAGACTCCTGCATGTGAACCGTCTCAAGCCACACTTTGAGAGAACTGAAGTGTCCATGCTCCTTTCAACAGATGATGGGGTGGAGGAACAGAGTGAGCCTCTTCCTGACCTAGTGTCTGCTGGAGAGAAGGATGGGTCTGTGGAGGGAGTTCAAATCTCTCCCTCCTGACCTCAGAACAGCAGAGGGACTGTCACCAGGTATTGGGTCAGTTTGCCTCCCTGTTCTCCTTGTTCCCAGGGGTCACACACTTGTGTACATATGATGTGGACACTTGGGACAGTCCACCCATTAAACAGAAGGTTTACAGGGTGACTGATAAGGTCAGGGCCAGCATCAAAGATGAGGTGTCTGTGATGTTAGCCCTAGGTGTAATTGCGTTTTCTAGCAGTCCTTGGGCCAGCCCGTGGCCATGGTCCCAAAGGCTGTTGTTCCTGGTGCTACCCCAGACCTCCGGTTCTGTTTGGACTACTGGGGGCTCAATGCGGTCAATAAAACTGATGCGCAACCCATCCCCAGAGCTGATGAGCTCATAGATTGGTTGGGAGCTGGGAAATACCTCAGCACGTTTGATTTGATGTCTGGATATTGGCAGATTGCCTTAACTGAGGGGGCCAAGAAGAGGTCAACATTTTCTACCCCAGATGGACACTTTCAGTTCAAAGTTATGCGATTTGGGATGTAAAATGCCCCTGCCACATTCTAGAGGTTGGTCAACCAGGTGTTGACTGGCTGGATGACTTCAGCGCAGCACTCCTGGATGACATTACAGTGTTCAGTTCCACTTGAGAGGAACACTTGCAGTACCTCTGCAGAGCTTTGGAGGCCCTGAAAAAGGCAGGCTTTACTATTGAGGCAAGCAAGTGCCAAATAGGGCAGGGTTCAGTTGTGTTTTTGGGACACCAAGTGGGGAGTGGCCAGATGGCACCCCTACAGCCAAGGGTTGACACCATTCTGACGTGGGAGCCTCCCAAGACCCAGACTGAGGTGAGAGCCTATTTAGACCTCACTGGCTATTACAGGAGCTTTCTCAAGGGATATGGCATCATTGTTGTCCCCTTGAATTAGTTGACTTCCAAAAAGCAACCAAAGAAGGTGATCTGGACTGAGGCTTGCAAGACTGCCTTTGATGCCGTGGAGGCTGCCGTGTGCACAGCACCTGTGCTGAAGGCACCTGACTACTCCAAGGAGTAGGTTGTGCAAACAGACGCCTGAGAGCATGGTATAGGAGCAGTACTCTCACAGCCTAATGAAGAGGGACTAGATTAACCTGTTGTCTTCATTAGCAGGAGGGTACTTCCCAGGGAACGTAGGTGGAGTGCAATAGAACGTGAAGCTTTTGCTGTGGTCTGGGCACTGAAGAAGCGAAGGGGCAGATTTATACTTTTTGCGTCAAAAAGTTTAGCACTGACTTGCGCAATTGTTTTACGCCACCCGGGCGTCATATTTATACTATGACGCTGGGTGGCTCTAAAAATTGGTTAGAGTCATCATTTTTCCCAACTTTAACCATTGCGCCTTGTCGTAAAGCAAAACAACGTTAATGGCGGAATAATTACTCTAATGCGGTTTACGACATGTAAACACATCGCAAAATGGAAATGCACCATTTTTGCCCGCAATAGCATCAAAAACAGACGCTAATGGAGAGAACAGTGCAAAAGAGACCCAAAATGGAGCCAGGAAGCCAGGAGAGACCCCAGGAAGACCCCATTCAACCAGCCAGGAGGACACAGACAAGACCCAGGGGAGGGAGAAGAAAAAGAGGAAGTTTTGTTTCAGAGCAGGGGAGCATGAAATACTGGTGAGAGAGGTGATGGAGCATCAACTTCAACTCTTCGTCACCTCTAACGTGCCAAATGGAAGGAGAGAGGCAATCTGGCAGCACAGTGTGGATAAGATCAACAGTGTGGCAGAGGTCAGGAGAACTGTAACTGAGTGCAAGAAATGCTGCCATGACTGCAAGCGAAGGACAAAGGAAAAAATGGCACAGAACAAGAAGGCAGCACTGCAAACTGAAGGTGGGAGTCTAGCACCACAAGAGGCCTTGGATGAGATGAGGAGATGGTTGCAGCGGTCATCCCAGAGGAAATCCTCACAGGAATACAAGGACAGGACAGCACAGACTACCAGGAAGCACCACAAATGCAGGGTAAGTTGCATGGGGGAAATATATGCTAAAATGTCAAGTTCAAGAAGGGAGAGGCACATAGGACTCACACAATGCATGCCAAAGGAGCGCAGAGGGACACAATGCACATTATGAAGTTGCACCATGCAAACGTAAGCTACACATGTGCCTAGGCCTTCGTAGTGCCATGCACCATGACACATACACAACCTGGACATATTTAGAACACCAGGCCTAAATACCTATTTGTATATATGCAGCACATGGGCTGGATGGCATGTGTACTCACTGTGCCACTGGTTGTGACATCACAGTATCCCTTGCATGCAGTCACATCAACACCACCAACACGACCAAGATCTCAGAGACCAGGTAGAGAGTCAACACCATTCTTGGGGTTACTTTGTAGTGGTGTCCCTTGCAGTATCACCTTGCAACTGCCTTGCCTCATTGGTCAAACACATGTGTGCTACATCTCACAGCACACAAGTCATTGCAACAGTCCCAACAGTACCCAGGCATGTGCCGGTAGCACCACCACACCGCACATAGACAACACATTCACATGAGGCAGCCACCCCTACATCATGCAATCAGGGTGTCCCCTGTGTGCATGTAACAATGAACTCAACAGGTGCTGGGGGAATAGCAGGCTGGACCTGGATCATTGGTAACATGCCACTACCCAGACCAACTAAAGTAGTGTTGAACCACACATCTTGATGCTGAACTGAAATGTGCCTCTAAAGAAAATATGTACCACAGATAGCAAACAGTAGGTCACAACAGTCACAGGCTGAGCCCACAACTATTCTGACATAACCATGTCAGACACATGGGAATGGGGAAATAAACACACACATACAACACATGGTGTAGGAACATAATGGTGGATAATTCTGCATCAATGGGAGGGGGATGGTGCATGGGAAAGCCAGGTGTTGGTATGACTGCCAGTGCAATGTACCCTTTGCACTTGGCAGTATGAGTCACACGTTGGGAGGGCTGTTGGAAATCTGTCTTCTCATGGTAGCTCTGTGGGGCACTTAGTAAACAATGTTGATGGATCAAATAGAGTCAGTGCCAGTTTTGGGCTGCAGTGGGTGGAACAGGACACGCTGCTCTCAGCCCTGCAAATCAGGCAGTGAAAAGGGCAAAGGGCCAGGGTATGGGACCCCCTACACCATGGACCAAGTGCATGGGCTGTGCAGGGGCACCCAGGGCCACACCACATCACCAACAACCATTTCATGGGGGTTACACCGCACTGCAAAGGCTGGTGGAAATGCGGAAACAGACCTGAAGGGTAGTGTTGAACATAACACTGGTCTGGTGTCACAAGACAGATGCTATAGCCAGTCTGTAAGCTGCTGGAAACCTGCTAAGTCCAGGCCATTGGCCCATGGTGCATTCCACATTGACAACAGTTGCCACTACCACCTGTGCTGTTGGGGGCAGTCAAATACACAACGGCAATCAGGTGCCCTTTTGACTGATGCACATGAAATGAGAAATTGCTTCAGGCCCTGACCTAAGTACAACTCCTTTTAAATGGATATGTCCATAGACTCATTTACCATCAGGCACTGTCACATACAGAATGATGTACACAGCAGAAATGTCGTACCCATACTGTCCATCCCTGGGTTCAACCCGGTGCTTGTGTCAAATGAGCTATACTGTCACCATGCTGCACTCATGTATCATAATACAAGGAGGGCTGCATGGAGGGGGAGGACATAGGTCTTTTGTAAGGCAAACATACCTACACAGACAGGAGATAAAAATGAACTCTGCCAGGTCCATGAGTGCCATGCAATGTAGCACACAAACACAAACAACAACATGAGGAGCCACCAATGGCAACAAGAGCATAGAGCCCTGGCAATGCCACCCCTGAAGTGGTGCAAGGTTTCAGCACAGCATGGGTGTATGTGAAACATGTAAGACTGTGACAGTTGAAAATTGCCATGTGTGGTGCTGTGGCATAAGCACAGCAACACGCATTGCAAGGTCTCACCATGCAAATGGATTCAAAGGGAGGGTAGAACATGAAAAGATGGCGTCAAGCCACAAAAAGGATAGACAGCACGCTCAGAAGATATGAAGCAGCCAATTGTGCCAAATGGGCTTACAATCATGTGACATGCAGTTGGAGCATAGGGGTGTAGACTGCAGCTATGATGTACAGGAACAATCCTTTGGAACTAAGGGGCGCATCAGAGGCCCCTAGCACCGCAAGAGCATCACTGCACCATACTGACAAGATGGTGTTAAGCCACTTATTGTGGCTTAATGTCACCTTGTAAATACAGCCCCTTCCTGACCATCACTGTGCGTGGATGGTGGTGCAATGGGTGTTGCTGTAGGTGTGCCACAGCAACACCCACTGCATTTTGATGCTGCCTCAGATAAATGGAATTTTGTCAACTTGAGGCAGTGCCAAAACTCTTACGCAAGCCCCAGGGGTGGCATTAGCATGCTGCAATGAGGAAGAAATCATTTAAACCTCCTCATTTTTTGCTTTTCCAATGTGTGCTGCATTCTGCAGCATGCGTAGGAAGAGCAAAATGCCAGAAATTATTGTTTGTGTGTGTGAAGGTGTACCTTCCTGCACATAAACAATCATTTGTAAATTACGCTTTGGCTCTTCTGTGTGTGTTGCATTCTGCAGCTCACACAGAAGTGCCAAAGCCCCATCAGTGATTGTTAATGTGCAGGAAAGGACACTTTCATGCACATAGACAGTCACACCCCCCAACTCATACATTCTTGCACGGTAGTGCAAGGATGCCTGCATTGGTGCTGGCAGCTGAATTTTGCACCAGCCCGGGAAACAACACAGGAGTGCACCGTATTCACTTATATATGGCACATCCTTGTGTTACCAAAGTGATGCAGCGCGGCGCTGCCAATTTTTGCACAGCACTGTGCGGCACCACTTTTTCTTAAATATGGCCCTAATATGCCAATGAGCCTCAAATATCAAGTCAGTGACGTGACATGTCGGCTGACAAAACACAGATAGACTGATTTTACACCATCTCATTGCAGAGGATGACGCTCTCCTGCGGATCTGCCAGTCCTGGAGTACCCTCATGACCTGGATGACCAGCTGGCAACTATCAGCCAAGAGACCCTCCATGAAGTTCTTGAGAACCTGCAGACACCACCTCCAGTCGCAAGGAGGAGTATTGAAGTAGCAGACATCCCACTTAGCACCCCAATAGTACAACCTGCCAGCACTGACACAGCAGAGGACTTTGAGGACCCAGGCACCAGCTTTGAGAGAACAGTGGTAGGAGTCCAGCGGGAGCTGGCCAAGGAGATGCAGGAATGCAAACTATGACAGCCAGCATTGAGGAGATGCAGACACGCATGATTACGGCAACAGAACAGACTGCAGCCAACCGACACACACACTCCCCAATTTATGGAGCACAGGAGTGTCTGAGGGACATAACTGCTGCTATGAGGGAGAGGCCACAACAACTACCCTCCCAAACTGGCATCAGCGTGCTTCAGGAGAAGATGGACTACATGCACTGGGAAATGGTCTCCCTGAGGGCAGACATGGCTGCCTACCACAGGGATGTTGCAGCTATATTTAAAAATCATCATCTTCCTTGCTGCAGTGATGCCATATGAAGTGCCACAGATGGCAGCTGCTGAGAATTGGTCCACATCTCCAACCACTGAAGTGTGTGTGGCCCCCTCTACCTACCCAATACCACCGTCAGGGGTAGAGGAGGCACCCCAAACATCGGAGAATGAAGATGTGGAACAGATCATCTTCACCCGTAGGAGTTCCCTGTAGCACCAGTCCAAGCCGCATGGGCAGTGTTTTCCTTTGTCCTGTGCTTGACATCATGCCAGAGTTAGCACTGTTGCAGATATGCACTCTTCTTCAGCACACCGTTGACCTTTCTGCTATGGACTGCAATTGATTCTAACTTTTCAATTGGCAATTTATGTTCCCCTGCACTGAAAGGCACTTTACCCAAACATGTCACATGGCATATTCCTCAACCCTGGACTTGTCTTGTGTCACAATTGGATGGATTCCACGAATGAGGTCTCAGACATGGAAATTGTAAAGATTGCACTATAATACTTGTTATTAAACACCACCTACACAACCAGCATGTTTTTGTGTGTTGTGACACATCTACTATGCCTAGTGTTTTTGATGTGTGTAACATGTCTCAAGTCACAGAGTGTCAGTACAATAGTGCATGAAGATGCAGGCACATATCTATGATAATGGTACCTACATAATGAACGTCGATGCTGGTCTCATCCCTTACAAGCAATTCACTGATTATGTAAAACATGTTGAACACATGTGTGCTAGACCCACTACATATGTCAGGAATGGCTGTGAAACAGTTCTCGGGCAATATCGTCAGCTGGGCGAACCAGTAGAACACATTGGTGTGAAACAGAGGGACTCAAACTCATCTGTAATTGCCACTGGTCAGTTTAGCAGGATAGGAATGAAAGGTATGCTGTTGTTAAATGTCCCACAGTGCCGAATACTCTGACACAAAACCCATACAATGACAGCTGAATTACCACACCTACCTGTCCTATACATGGTAAACATAGTCACCTTGAGTGGTGGGTAAACTGGATGGCAGATGCACAGTCAAGTAGATGTGTTGTAGCTGCCAATGTGGCAGCTCAGTTATAAGAAGGTAATGAACATGTCAAGAGAGGGATCTGGACGCAGGACCGATTACCTATGACAACAAACAATTTTCACTGTACACCCATGGGAAGACCCTGAGATCCAAGCATATGACACATGAAGTATGGGAGTACCCAACATTTTTTAATTAGATTTCAACAAAACTAAAAAGAATTAAGAACAACTCTCCTAACCTATCCTAAATACACATAACCCACAACAGACACTAAGGGGGTCATTACAACATTGGCGGTAAATGCCGCTTACCGCCGTGCAGAAGACCGCCAACACACTGCCGTGGAATTCCACCACAGCTATTATGACCCACAGCTCGGAATCCACCAAAATTTAGACACCCACACAAGTCCACCACACCAAAGGTCAGTGATAAACTGGCGATACCAAAACTGACACCGCCACGTCAACAGGAATACGCCCACACTATCACGACCCACGAATCCACGCGGCGGTCTTTCAACCGCGGTATTCCATTGGCGGTACACACTGCTGCGCTCAAAATACACACACATTTACAAAACACTAACACATAGGACAAATCGAAATACACACATCTGATACACATGCAGACACCACTCCCACACATCCAATACAATATAAAACACCCACCCACATCACCCACAAACCCTTACGACCACAATTGCGACTGAAGGCCAGAGAGAGACACCACCATCTACAAACTAGCATCCACAGGCACTCAACACCATCACTCACACAACATCCACGCACAAAACACCACGCACCCCTAAACATCACCCCACACATCACAACACACACCACCCCACACATCACCCACACTACCCCATGGCACCGCAAAGACACCCCAGGTTCTCTGAGGAGGAGCTCAGGGTCATGGTGGAGGAAATCATCCGGGTAGAGCCACAGCTATTCGGATCACAGGTGCAGCACACCACCATAGCTAGGAAGATGGAGCTATGGCGCAGAATCGTGGACAGGGTCAACGTAGTGGGACAGCACCCAAGAACACGGGATGACATCAGGAAGAGGTGGAACGACCTACGGGGGATGGTACGTTCCGTGGTCTCAAGAAACCACATTGCAGTTCAGAGGACTGGCTGCGGACTCCCACCTCCTCCCCCACAACTAACAACATGAGAGGAGCAGGTCTTGGCTATACTGCATCCTGAGGGCCTCGCAGGAGTAGCTGGAGGAATGGACTCTGGTAAGTCAAATCTTAACTATTACAACCCTCACCCTACCTGCATGCTATCACATACCCCCACCCTCGTCCTCACCCCATCACTCCAACTCCTCACGTATGTCCCACTATCACAACCCACCCATCCCAACACCAAGCCCTGCATGCAACACCAAAGCATGGACACCCATCACCAATGCATGGCCACTGCACATGCCCACACACACCCCTAAACAACTGTCACACAAGGTCCCACACAAGAATGCAAGCACTGGGGTACAGGGTCACTCACCCATTGCACACCATGGCACACACAGATGCAATAATCATGCCTATACACCCCTGCAGGACCCCTACCCAACGTCACCGGACAGGAGGGTCCAGACATGTCCACTCCACCCACAGAAGAGGCCCACAGTGATGACAGATGTCCAACTGGATCTAGATGACCAGCCCGGTCAAGCTGGGACCTCGGGACAGTCGGTTTCCCTCACACTGGCACAAGCCACAACAGAGCCTCCCCCTCTGGAAACACCAGCACAGCACCCACCCAGCGGGCCCATACCTCTGTCCCCAGGACACGTCAAGCAGCAGTGTGTCCACCACTACAGGGAACCCAGGCTAACCCACCACCCCAACAACACCAGGGACATGGGGGCAGTGGTAGTGGGCACACAGTTCAGGGGACAGAGGCCCAGGAACACAGGGGAACTGGGAGGCCTGCTCTGCGACAGGGGGAGGACAGGCCCATGGAACCCACTCTCCACGAGGCCCTCTCCAACATCATGGGAGCCAACCACCATTCCCAGGAGACGATGGCAACGGTACTGGCCAAGTTTCAGGAGACCCAGCGGTTGCAGGAGGAACAGTATTTGGGGTTCAGGGAGGAACTCAAATCCATCAACACCACCCTGGGCACCATTGTAGGGGTGCTGAAGGAACTCATCAACACCAGGAGGGACACTGTGGCACAACAAGGGGTCCCTGACACTAGCCTGGACGATGAACTGCCCACGACCATCGCCGGCACTAGTGGACAGGAGGCACCGTCACAGGACCACGACACCAGCACCCCACCCCCTGCAGATGGAGAACCACCCCGCAAGGGGTCCTGAGATCCAGGACAAAGACAGAGAACAATGCCAAGACCCCCGCCATGAAATTAGACCACCCTGATTGTCATCCTTCTGTCCCACTTTGTCACCCTGTCCATTCTTAAACTGCCCCAGCTCCACTTCCCATGCCCCTTTGGAATATGCACCTGTGAGACTAATAGACTGGACTCTGCCATGGACATTCCTCCACCATCACCCCTGACCATTTTACAACACCCTCCAATATTTAGCACTTAAATAAACACCCTTGAAGCACAAAACAATCTGGAGTCAGTCTGTGCTTTTGAAAATGTGTATTTGCAATAACTGTGTAAAAATGCTATAGCCATTGTATTGTCAACATACCTATGTCACACAGCTCTGGTCCATGCCAAAACAAAGCAGATGTCACACAGTGGGACCCACATCTTTGAAATTGAAAGGGAAAGTGACAACTCAGGGTCCATACACTGGGTGAAAGTGACAGGCAGACAGATGAGAGGTCGAACAATTATATCTGATGTAGCAGGCAGTGAAGTCTTCTTGCCTATGTCTCACTGGAAGTATTGATGAATCACTGTGTTTCTGTTGTCGATGTCCTCTTCTTCTGCTTCCTCTTCTTCACTGTCCACAGGCTCCACAGCTGCCACAACACCTCCATCTGGACCATCCTCCTGCAGAAAAGGCACCTGTGTTCGCAAAGCCAAGTTGTGAAGCATACAGCAGGCCATGATGATCTGGCACACCTTCTTTGGTGAGTAGAATAGGGAACCACCTGTCATATGGAGGCACCGGAACCTGGGCTTCAGGAGGCCGAAGGTCCTCTCTATAAACCTCCTTGTTCGCCCATGGGCCTCATTGTAGCGTTCCTCTGCCCTTGTCCTGGGATTCCTTACTGGGGTTAGTAGCCATGACAGGTTGGGTAGCCAGAGTCACCTGCAAATGTCGAGGGAAATCTGTTAGACATACACTAACTCTTAGGGACATCCCCAGACCCAGACCCAGACACCTAGTCACACTGTATAGGCTCCATGTTCTCACCTAATAGCCACACACGGTGCCTCTGGAGTTGCCCCATCACATAAGGGATGCTGCTATGCCTCAAAATGTAAGCGTCATGCACTGAGCCAGGAAACATGGCGTTCACATGGGAGATGTACTGGTCGTCCAAACACACCATCTGCACATTCATTGAATGGTAACTCTTCCGGTTTCTGTACACCTGTTCACTCCTGCGGTGGGGTACCAAGGCCACATGTGTCCCATCAATGGCACCTATGATGTTGGGGATATGTCCCAGGGCATAGAAGTCACCTTTCACTGTTGGCAAATCCTCCACCCGAGGGAAAACGATGTAGCTGCGCATGTGTTTCAGCAGGGCAGACAATACTCTGGACAACACGTTGGAGAACATAGGCTGGGACATCCCTGATGCTATGGCCACTGTAGTCTGAAAAGACCCACTTGCCAGGAAATGGAGTACTGACAGCACCTGCACTAGAGTCTGAAGCCACCAGTGGGACGGAGGGCAAGGGGAGCACCACGGCGGGGACAGGAGCTGAGACCAGCAACACAGACTCCTCCTCTGACGGGAGCTCCCTTGCGGTGGTGGGCCCCTCTGTGCCCACCGCATCTACAGGAACAGCCGCCACCCCCCATACCAGCACCGCCCTCCCAGCAGCCCCTCAGCGTGTGCCCCGTGGCCGCTCACCCAGGAGGGTGGGCATCTCCTTCGCCCCAGGCAGCCCTGCTGCTCTCAGTGAGGAGACCATTGACCTCCTCAGGTCCCTCACTGTTGGGCAGTCTACCATTTTGAATGCCACCCAGGGTGTAGAGATGCAGTTGCAACAGACCAATGCACACCTGGAGGGCATTCATTCTGGTCAGGCAGCCCAACAGTGAGCTTTTCAGACTCTGGCCTCAGCACTGATGGCAGACATTGTCCCTGTGTCCAGCCTCCCTCTCCAACTTCCTCTACCCAGACCCAAACCCCTGTACCTCAGCCTATCCCAAGCACACCATCAGACTAGCATGCACACACCTCAACACACAAGGGAAGCTCTTGCAAACATAAGCACCACACATCCCACAGGCACTCACACAAGCATCATACCCATGCACACATACCAACGTCCACTGCCTCCACTGTGTCCCCCTTCTCCAAGTCTCCCTCCTCCCTCCCTCTCTTGTCTCCACTCACACCTGCATGCACTACACCTTCAGCCACTACGTCCATCACCAGCACAACCATCACCACACCCCGCTCACGTGCACTCACCACCCCCACTACCATTCACACATCCCCTGTGTCCTCTCCCAGTGTGTCTGTGAGCCCACCTCCCAAGGTACACAAACGCAGCCACACACCCACCCAACAGCCATCCACCTAACGACAGACTCCAGCCCATGCACCTTTACCCAAAGTCAGCAAACATACACCTCCCAGAACCACTACCTCTTTCTCCACTCCCAAACCGCCTCCATCTACCCATCCCAGTGTGTCCAAAAACTTTTCCTGTCCAACCTTGACCTCTTCCCCTCACCTCCCCCACCCCTCAGTCCCCTAGGGCCCGCCTTTCCAGGTCCCAACCCAGCACCTCAGCCACAATATTCGCGGGAACAGTGGTGCCAGCAGTAACCGGCTTCTGGAGTGCGCCAAGCAGCAGAGCAGCCAGTGTGCCAAGGAGCCAGACCACGGACAGTCCCCCACCTCAAAAGCATAAAAAGTTGGCCAGTGCCCGGCGGGAGAAAGGCAAAACATCTACCACCAAATCCTCTCCCAGGAGTACAGTTGGGAGTGGGAAGACAGCTGGGCCACCATCAAAGGTGGGGTAGGGGCACAGAACGACAGGCAAGTCGCTGGAAACCTGCACGGCGGACAAGACCGCCACAAGCACCGCTTCCGAGGACACCACCGCCACCAGCACCGCTGCCAAGGACACTGCCGCCACCAGCACCGCTGCCAAGGACACCGCCACCACAAGCACCACTTCACAGGACACCACCGCCACCCCACCGCTGCCAAGGACACCGCCACCACAAGCACCACTTCACAGGACACCGCCGCCACCAGCACCGCTGCCAAGGACACCGCTGCCACAAGCACCACTTCACAGGACACCGCCGCCACCAGCACCGCAGGCCAATGAGCGCCAAAATCTCCGACGCTACTGGGGCCGACACGAGCAGGATGAAGCTCTGGGCACCAAGCCCCCTCCAGAACCAGTGGAGTGTCACATCCACTACATCAGTCCTTGGCAGGATGGAGCACTCTGGGCACCAAGCCCCCTCCAGAACCAGTGGAGAAAGGCATCCACTACCTCAGTCCTTGGCAGGATGAAGCACTCTGGGCACCAAGCCCCCTCCAGAACCAGTGGAGACTGTTATCCACTTGAGAGACTGTGGCTTTGCACTCCCCAGGATAAAGCAGTGGGCAAACCACCCACTTGAGAGACTTGAGAGACTGTGGCTTTGCACTCCCCAGGATAAAACAGTGGGCAAACCACCCACTGGAGAGACTTGAGAGACTGTGGCTTTGCACTCGCCAGGATAAAGCAGTGGGCAAACCACCCACTGGAGAGACTTGAGAGACTGTGGCTTTGCACTCCCCAGGATAAAACAGTGGGCAAACCACCCACTGGAGAGACTTGAGAGACTGTGGCTTTGCACTCCCCAGGATAAAGTAGTGGGCAAACCACCCACTCGAGAGACTTGAGAGACTGTGGCTTTGCACTTCCCAGGATAAAACAGTGGGCAAACCACCCACTGGAGAGACTTGTGAGACTGTGGCTTTGCACTCCCCAGTATAAAACAGTGGGCAAACCACCCACTGTGGAGACTTGAGAGACTGTGGCTTTGCACTCCCCAGGATACATCAATGGGCATGGAGCCCCCTTGTGGATCTTGCGTCGTGCACTCATCTGGCTGAGGTGCCCCCCCTTCCCTTCCACCTGAGGTGCCTGTTGTATTTCGATCTGATGCCCCAGCAGTGTTCTCTCCATTTTGATCGGGTATCTTGTGCGGCCCTCGCCCATGCATTTTGGGTGCAGTGGTCCACGGACTTTAATGGTGGAATACCTTGGACTTGTATTCTTGGTGTATATATTTGTTTATAGTGTATATATATATTTTTGAGTTCTGGATTTTAATAGATTACAAACGTTCAAATCATTTCCTTTTGTCTTTGCATTCTTCTGGGAGGGTTGGGGTGTGTAACTGTAATGTATCATGATGTATTAGTGTGTGTGTTGTCGTGGGTGAGGGTGGGGGTGTTGTGTGTGTGTGTCACTCTTTTTTCCCCTCCCCTCTCCCCTGTGTCGTAGGTGCAGTACTCACCGTGGTCTTCGCCGCCGGCCTTCGTGCTCCTGGTAGAGGAGCAGGAAGACAAAGGCAGGGAGTATCTGGAGTTCCAGTTCCATGGCGTCCTGGTTCCTCGTGGGGTGTGTAGAGGTGAGCGTTTTCCCTTCCAAGTTTTTGTTCACGGTGAATCCGCCCTGGAAAAGGTGGCGGATTGGACTGTTGTAATACTGTGGGCAGTACATTGTCTTCCGCCTTTCTGTTGGCTGTTACCGCCGCGGTGTTTGTTTGTACCGCCGTGGCGGTCAGAGTGTTAAAGTGGCTGTCTATGTTGGCGGTTTCCTCCACGGTCGTGATTCCATTTTTTTTACCGCCGGACTGTTGGCGGTTTTACCGCCGCTTTAACACCGACCGCCAGGGTTATAATGACCACCTAACTACTCTATGCTATACTTAGCTAATACATTTAACAACACACTCTAATCATTTACCCCAGCCCCCTTCTATCACAGTATACATGCAGGAAACATTAACTAAACTACACATTTGCTACCTTTTACTAAACAAATATATATTTTTTTGGTATATTTGATTTTTTATTCTTTTTTATATATATATATTTTTTTATAAACACACAAAAGCCCCAACATACCAGCCACCCACCCACCAACATAATAAAATGTAAAAAGTATAAAACCCACCCCCCAAACCTACTTATCCTAACTGTTAGAAATGGGTTCTTTGGTTGACAGTCAGGTTACCCCCTGTCCAAGCAGGGACCCGCAACCTAGTCAGGGTACGTCACACACAATCCAAATTATCCTGTGCCGACCCTCTGGTAGCTTTACACTGAGGAGTCGGGCTTAAATGTGTCAAGTATTTGTGCAATGAATCATGCATTAACGCAGCATAACACCACAAAAATATACCACACAGTTTTAGAAAAATATAGAATATTTATCTGATTATGGTAAGGAGTTGATAAATATGAGTTGAAATATCACTTTTATAATGAAAAGCAAAGTCTTTAGTTCTTAAAAACCACAATGGTCTCTTGCAAGCCCAAAGTACCTGGTTTGCGTCTAAATTATCAGCACAGGACTGCAGAGGAGAAGATGCGTGGAAAACGGGGAGGTGTGCATCAGTTTCTCCACGTGCACACAGACAATGCGTAGATGCCTTTCCACGTAGCAATGGTTTTGTATCGATTTCCTGCACACAGGCTTGGATCCTCTTCCAGTTGCGGGGTATTTGAATACCCCGGGGACAATGCAGAGAAATCCTGGGAATGCAGGACAAAGTCACAGGAGCTGTGTCGATCCAGTGGGCAATGCGGGTAAATTTCTGTTGCACGGCAGGCGATGCATTGATTCCTCACGCAGGAAGTCAGGCTGCTTCATTCCAGCTCAGTGATGCGTTGATCTGATGGGACGTGCATCAAAGTTGCAATCACAACGCTGGAGCTGCATCGATCCCCACACGGGGAGCTGGGCTGCGTCATTCCGGTTCAGCGATGCAAGAATTTTCTCACCGCAGGGCAGGCTGTTTGTCGATTCTGACAGGCTGTGCATCGATTTTCGCTGCACAAGGAGTTTCTTTGCAGAGATGAGGTCTTTTTGGCCCAGGGACTTCAGGAAACAAGAGGCAAGTTCAATCCAAGCCCTTGGAGAGCACTTCTCAGTAGAACCAGAGGGCAGCAAGGCAGCAGGGCAACATCAAGGCAGCAGTCCTTCACAGCAAAGCAGTCAGATGAGTCCTTTCGGCAGCCAGGCAGCTTCTCTTACCAGGTTGCAGGTTCTGTTCAGAGTTTCTTTCCCATGAGGTATCTTGTAAAGAAGTGTCTGAGTTGGTAGGGTCAGAGACCAACTGGTGATGACAACTAGGAACCTGGTATCCATAGGTCTATCACATCTACAATCATGTGTCCAGGTGTAGATATTCATCAATACCTGATCAGCCAATACCATTCCTCACACACCCATATCCATGCCAGCACACAATTGGACTTGACCTGCATGCACGCCTATTACATTCCATATAAGTGTCATGTAAGTGGAATACAATATATGTGGCACCATGCTGGGGGACAATTGCCTAACCAGTCCTACATGTACATTACAATACAGGGATGTACCAATTTGTCTACAAAATAGTGCACCACTGTGTTGTGAGAATGACGGTGTGTCCCAGTCCCATTATTTTCACATCTTTGCAAATCTAAGTCACATATGGCCTACATGTGGCTTGTCATCACCTTGTATACACAATGCTGCCCATTGAGCACCACAAGCCTCACAAGATATTACTCTCTGCACGTGCAAGGGGAACCACTTAAATGTGACACATTGCCACCATGCAGCCTACTTTGATTTCTGATCATTTGACAGCTTACCACTTCTAGCATTGAGTGTAACACACATGACCCACTAACACAAAACACTTGGGGCCAGATGTAGCAAATTCCGAATTTGCGATTCGGATGCAGAACGGTGTCTCAGACACCGTCTGCGAATTGCTATGGGGTCACAAAGACCCACTCATTAATATTAATGAGGTGGGTCGCATTTTGCAACCCCATAGCGAGTCCCTGCACTCACAGGGATGGTGGCCTGCTGAAGACAGCAGACCTCCATGTCTGTGACTGCTTTTTAAATAAAGCAGGTTTTATTTTTTGTATTGCAGCCCGTTTTCCTTAAAGGAAAATGAGTTGCGATACAAAAAAAATAACGAAACCATTTGGTTTCATTTTTTCAGAGTAGGCAGTGGTCCATTGGACCACTGCCTGCTCTGAAAAAACATTATTGGCAACATTCACAAAGGGGAAGGGGTCCCAAGGGTGACCCCTTACCTTTTGCGAATGGGTTACCACCAGTGTGACACTGGTGGTAACTGCGTTTGCACCATGCAAAATGCTTCCTACATCTGGCCCTTAGTTCCTCATTGTGACATTAGCAGTAAATGACGCTTACCGCTGCGCTGACGGCCGCCAACTTACCGCAGCGCTGGCGAATATCCGTTCACCATATTATGACACACACACACCAATCTGACAGAATACAGCCACACACATAAATCCACCAGACCAAAGGTCACTGATAAACTGGCAGTCCCAAAACCCACACCGTTACACCAATAGAACAATGTCAATCCCATTATGACCACAGATCACCACGGCGGACATTCAACGGCAGTAAACCATTGCTGTTACATACCGCCGCGCTCACAATGGACACCCACATACAAAACAACACTACATTGGCCATTTCAAACAACACACACCTGACACCCATATACGCACCACTCCCACACCACTACAAAACACCCACCCACATGTGCAGCTACAACTATTGCAAATGAACTGTAAGTAATATGAGCATAGAATTAGTGTAGCTGGCTGTTGTGATCACACCAAGAGAATGTTGTCAAATCACCAACATCTCTAAAGTGAATATTCATAGGTAACAGTAAGTAGGGGAAAGAAGTGGGTAATGCTACCATGCCAATGCCACGCAGACTACACAAATAGTGAAGTTGCAGCATCTCACCTGCGAGTCATTGGAAGTACTGACGTATTTCTGATGTTCTGTTGTCCACATCTTCATCCTCTGCCTCCTCATTCTTACTGTCCTCAGGGTCCACTGCTGCCACAGGGGCATATCCAGTCTTTTCTTCCTGTAGAAAAGGTACATGGTGTCTGAGGACCAGGTTCTGCAACATGCAGCATGCCACTACTATCTGGCAGACCTTCTTGTGTGAGTAGCACAGGGATCCACCTGTCAGATGGAGGCACCTGAACCTGGCCTTCAGTAGGCCAAAGGTCCTTTCAAGTATCCTTCTGATTCACCCATGTGCCTCATTATAATGTTCTTCAGCCATTGTCCCGGCATTTCTCACAGGGGTCAGCAGCCATGATAGGTTTGGGTAACCAGAGTCACCTGCAAATGTTGAGGGACAACATTTAGCCACCAACTATCCTATACGACCAACACCATAGGCATACACCAACATATACTGGGTGGGAACCAGGGCTCACCTATTAGCCACACCCTGTGCCTCTGTAGTTGGAACATCACATGCTGCTATTCCTCAGGACAAAGGCATCATGCACCGACCCTGGACACTTAGCATTGACGTGGGAGAAGTACTGGTCCACTGGGCACACCATCTGCACATTCGTGGAGTGGAAACTCTTACGATTCCTGCAGACCTATTAAATCTGGCGGGGGTACAAATGCAATATGTGTTCCGCCAATCACCCCAATTATATTGGGGATATGTCCCATTGCCTAAAAACCAGGCCTTCATAGTGGCCAAATCCTCAACCTGGGGGAAAGCAATGTAGCTGCACATGTGTTTTATCAGGGCAGACAAGACTCTTGCTAGCACGATTGAGAACATTGGCTGTTACATTCCTGTTGCCACACCCGCTGTCACATGGAAAGAACCAGTTGCCAGGAAATGGAGCACTGACAGAACCTGCACAAGAGGGGAGATCCCAGTGTGCTGACGGATAGTTGATATCAGGTCAGGTTCCAATTGGGCACACAGCTCTGTGATTGTGGCCCTGTCCAGTCTATAGGTGAGTATTATGTGCCTGTCCTCCAGTGTAGCCAAG
This sequence comes from Pleurodeles waltl, assembly GCF_031143425.1. Classification (NCBI taxonomy): domain Eukaryota; kingdom Metazoa; phylum Chordata; class Amphibia; order Caudata; family Salamandridae; genus Pleurodeles; species Pleurodeles waltl. The sequence continues at coordinate 171,797,208 of NC_090438.1, forward strand.
TCTACCAGGGGTCTGTACACAGGAGTATGTCTCCATCTCCTATTCATCCGCAGCAGTAGGTATCTAAGGGACACAAGAGTGAGTAGGCTGTCACAAACTGAACAATGGAGCCACAACAGCAGTCCACATCGTGCAAACATGTTATGGGACAGTGTAATTTATTAAGTATGCGCCTATTTATCCTGTGATGCAGCAATTATCGATAGGCCTGTTCATCCCCCATGAAATGGTGACCGCCTGTCCTGTGTGGAAGGACAGGTGGAAGTGAGGTAATGCCGCCGACGTGGCAGTAGGTGGCCGTGAAACGCTGTGCAATTCCTCACTGGATAATACTGGGCCCTATGAGGTACAGTGGCCAATGGGGCTCTACGCCGGCGGAGACGGTACGCTCCGCTGGGGACGTGACCACCATTTTCTATCTGATTTCTCACTTGTTTCCTGATCTTTCATAGGAGAGGATTTACACTGTCTGTGCTGTTGCGACCTGTGTCTGGAACCTACCATGGCCCTTGTGACTGGCGAAAGGACCCTAGCCTTCACTTTTGAGTTGGAGCTACTGGTGGATGGGGTCCTACCCCAGTACGGACTGCTGTACGGGTCTCCAGACCAACAGGTCAGTAAATTGTGAGCACTATATATGTGGCATGAATGCATGAAGTTGTGTGTGAAGGCATCATGTAAGGGGGGCTGGGTGGATGTCCTTTTGGTGGTGTACATGTTGTGTGCTGGGCTATGCGTGTGCCAATGGTGATGCAAATGTGTATGGTAGGCCATGTCTGTGATAGGCTGAACTGTTAGTCTAATGGTGTTCTCCTGTCTGCATTGCCTCCGCAGGTCAGCGGCCATCAAAAGAAGGGAATATGGCGTGCCATCGCCAAGGAGGTGCAGACCCTGAGGGTCTATGGCAGGCGGAGCACCCTCTGTCGGAAACGGTGGGAGGACCTGAGACGCTGAGCACGTAAGACCACGGAGGCCCAGCTAGAGATGACCTCCCAACGAGGAAGGGGTTCCCGTCAGACCCTGACCCCCTTGATGGCCCACATACTGGGAGTGACCTACTCTGAGGTGGATGGGCGCTTGAGGGCATCACTGCAGCCACAAGAGGGTGAGTACAGTGGCTATCATTACAACTTAAGGCTCGTGGGGTGGTATCTGGGTGGTGGTTGTGTCCTTGGATGCACCTAGGCCAGGCATAGCAGCGTAGGTCTTTTGGTGGCTAAGGGTTTGAATGTAAAATACTGCTTAACTAGCATGTTAGTATTCACTTCTGGGCAGGGCTGCATGGGTCCCAGGTGTGCTGCAGTTGGCGGTGTTTGCCCCCCTCATTTCTTGGTGACTAGCCATTTCACTGGTAGTGCAATGCATAGTTCGTAGGCCCTCTGTGTGAGGGTGCTGTGTACGCCAACGGTGGTGTTGGTACAGTCATTGACCCTGTGTATACTTTGTCTCTCTCCCCCCTTTCTTGTTTTGTCATCCTGTCCTTATGTGCATTAGCATCATTTGGCGGAGGAGCAGATGCACCAGCGACAGAGAGAGCTGCATCCCACAGGACCCTGGAGGCAGAGTCCACCAATGCTGAGTGAACCAGTGGGACGGAGGGAGCACCACGGCGGAGAATGGATGGGACAACACAGACTCTGATACCTCCTCCTATGGGAGCTCCCTGGTGGTGGTGGACACCTCTGTGACCACCCCAGCTGCAGGTACAGCTGCCACCTCTGTACCAGCACCGCCCTCCCAGTAGCCCCTCAGCGAGTTGCCCATGCCCGCTCACCTAGGAGGGTGGGCATCTCCTTTGCCATAGGCACCTCAGGACCTGCCCCAGCGAGCTCTGCTGCCCTGAGTGAGGAGGCTATTGACCTCCTGAGATCCATCTCTGTAGGGCAATCAACCATTGTGAAGGTAATCCAGGGCCTGGCATCCCAGATGCAGCAATTCAATGCATTCCTGGAGGGCATTCACTGTGGATTGGCGGCCTAACAGAGATCGATTCAGGCTCTGGCCTTCTCTCTGATGGCAGTCATTGTCTCTGTTTCAGCTGTCCCCCCCTCCAACTTCCACTTCCCAGTCCCATTCTCATCAACTCTAACCCAACCCAAGCACACATACAGATGAGAATGCACACAAGACAACATGGAAGAGCGGCACAGGCAAACACAAGCACCACACTTTATCCCACAGACACTCACACAAACACCTTTCAGTTGCAGACACAACAACATCCACTGTCTCCACTGTCTCTCCCTCCTCCCCCTCCACCTCCCACCCATTTATGTCCACACTCACACCTACATGCACTACATCAATATCCACTACAAGCATCATCACCACACCAAGCAGAACACACACCTCACTGGCAGGCACCTCCACAACATCCATGCATGTGCCCCCTGTGTCCTCTCCCACAGTGTCTTCCCCCCTCCCAAAGGACACAAACACAAGCACTCAGACACCCAACAGCCATCCACCTCACAACAGCATACAGCCCATGCTCCTGCACCCAAATCCAGCAGACATACACCTCAGACGACCACTCCCTCATCCTCCACTCTCATTACTCCTCCCTTTTCCTGCCCCAACGTACTGAAACAGCTTTTCCTTTCCACAATTGACCTCTTCCCTACCCTTCCCTCCCCGTCCTGCACATATGGGCAGGGTAACAAGGACCCAGCCCAACACCTCAGCCAAACAGTCCACGGAGACAGTGGTAGCACCACCTACTCGTGGTGGTAGGGATACCAGATGAACAGTACTGAATAGGAAGGAGGCATCACAATCTGGGATGAAAGGGAAGAGTCCAGCACCAGCTGTGAAGAAGGGGAAAGAGCCTGCACCAGCTGTGAAGAAGGGGAAAGAGCCTGCACCAGCTGTGAAGAAGGGGAAGGAGCCTGCACCAGCTGTAAAGAAGAGGAAAGAGCCTGCACCAGCTGTGAAGAAGGGGAAAGAGCCTGCACCAGCTGTGAAGAAGGTGAAGGAGCCTGCACCAGCTGTGAAGAAGGGGAAGGAGCCTGCACCAGCTGTGAAGAAGGGGAAGGAGCCTGCACCAGCTGAGAAGAAGGGGAATGAGCCTGCACCACCGGGCAGGGGGGGGAGAGCCCATCCATCCCTGCCAGGAAGGGTAAGGGATCCCCAAAACATGACTAGAAGGAGAAGAGGCACTCTACGCCAGCGGAAGCTGTTAGACAAACACCACCACCAGCTGTCACAGGGCCCCCACCACCAGCTGTGATTGTGCTGCCATCACAGAGAGCAGGGGCTCTCCAGGAGCCTCCCCCAACCACCACCACAGTGCAGCCATCACAGAGTGCAGGTGCTGTCCAGGAGTCTCCCCCAATCAACACCACAGTGTAACCATCACAGAGTGCAGGGGCTGACCAGGAGCCTCCCCCAACCACCACCACAGTGCAGCCATCACAAAGTGCAGGGGCTGTCCAGGAGCCTTCCCCATCCACCACCACAGTGTAGTCATCACAGAGTGCAGGGGCTGACCTGGACCCTCCCCCAACCACCACCACATTGCAGCCATCACAAAGTGCAGAGGTTAACCAGGAGCCTCCCCCAACCACCACCACAGTGCAGCCATCACCGCCGGCAGACAATATGTAGTCCACCCTCCAGGGGCTACTGTGTGGGCTGCCCCCTCCAGAAAGAGTGGGCAAGTCACCCACTCCAAAGACTGTGGCCTTGCAATCCCCAGGAAAAAACAATGGGCATGTTGCCCCCTCCAGCACCAGTTGGGAAGACAACCACTTACCCACTTGAGAGACTGTGGCCTTGCACTCTCCAGGAAAAAGACAATGGGCATGTTGGCCCCTCCAGAACCAGTGGGGAAGACACCCACTTGAGAGACTGTGGCCTTGCACTCAGCAGGACAAAGCATAGGGCATATTTCTCCCTCCAGAACCAGTGGGGAAGACACCCACTCGAGAGACTGTGGCCTTGCACTCCCCAGGGAAAAGACAATGCGCATGTTGCCCCCTCCAGCACCAGTGGGCTTGTTCCTGCATCCGGATGAGGAGCCCACCTCCCCCTGAGGTGCCTGCCTATTTGACAAATGATGCCTCTGTAATGTTCTATCCGGATTTGGGCAGGATTCGAGTTGGGCCTTGGACTGTGCACTGTGGCCATGTGGGCCCTTTGTACTATTGACTGGGCAGTGTCCCTTTTTTACACAAGTGTACATATCTGTTTCATGGCCAAATCGGATTATTGTTTTTTTTTTAGCTGATTACAATCACTTTAGTCAATCCCTGTTGTCCTTGTATTATTCTGCAGATTTTTGGGGTCAAATTGTTTTTGTAATGCGGCTAGTCATGTGTATGGTGTGTGTGTGTGTCGGGTATGTGTTGTGCGTGTGTGTGTCAATCTCGTTTTCCTCTCACCCACCCTTGTGTGGTAGGAGTATACACTCACCCTCGTCATCTTCGCTGACATTGGTGTTCCAGGTGGAGCATAATGTAGAAGATCATCATGAAAACTTGCAGTTCGGGTTCTATGGGGCGTGGTTCATCCCTGTGTCTCCAATAGTGAGTCCTTTGACTTTTGTGCTCTGTTTCTGCCAGCCTTTTGATGTCATTGGTACCGCCCCAGAAAAAGTGTTGGTTTCCTGTGTCAAAATATGGTGGGCGGTACTTTGTCTTCCGCCTGGCTTTAGGCGTCTACCGCCGTGGTGACTGTTATTTCCACCCTGGCGGTAGATGTGGTACATTGGCTGTCTATGGGAGTTATCACCGCCATGGTCATAATTTGGCGGTAATTACCGCCAGCCTGTTGGCAGTATTACTGCCACTTTATCACCCTTTGCCAGGGTCGTAATGAGGGCCTTAATCACTATGCAGGACAGACAAAATCACACTTACTGGATACATCTGGGTCCTCAAATCTTGCCACTTCACCTATGGTGTAGGGGGCAGGTCCACATGAAAGATATGGATGAAAAACCCTAGCTAGTATCATATCACTGTCAGTACTAATGGACAACATATTACAGTGTGTACTATTTCAGAGGAGTGAGCTAATTATCTAGGTTGAGGACAGTGCAACAGACACACCACTGCAAACTCACAATAAGACTGACACTCAGGTGAGTGAGAGCCACACATCTGCACTCTTACATTGGGCCTCAGACTCCTGTAGTTCTACACCCTGCAACAACCATATGTGGCCCATCTACAGAAGATGGAACTCCATGGAACGAGGGGGAGTTGGGTGGAAGATATATGACACTACCCTGGTGCTCGACAAGACAACTGACTCAGGTATTTTGGCTTGTCCTGCAAGGCACATAAAGGCACTTTGTGAAGGTCAAGCGGCTCAATTTTTAGTCAGCAATCTTCATGCATTGAGTAATCCATGACTGATGTTTCACTGTTGGCTGATGGTATCAAATGCCCCATTACCAGTGCCCCCTAAGGCGGGTATGTCCCCTTTGTAAGCATAATGGCAGGGATGATGTATGTGTAATTCTGACAATGTTGCGCCATGCATGGATTGGTCTACTTTGTATTCACAATCCAGTTACATATGGTATGCTGGTGGTGTCTTGGCCTATCATACATAACACAATGCTGGGGCATAGATGTTGCCATGGTACCTGAAATGTGTGACTTAGTGATTTTTGCGCATGTCTCACCTAACATCTGACTTGCATTGGTAAAACGCAAGGATATGTGAACCCCATGTCTATACTGGCACAGTGACACTTCATTCTGGTTGCATGCAACCTGTCCACAAGCATTGCATGCAGCTCGCCAACACATTTGCTACTGTCATTTAAGTGCAGTGAACAGCAAATAGTTTGTCAATTGGAGACTCACTAACAGGGCCACCGATCACCACACCAAGATGGTCCAGAAGATCCTGCTCCCTGGCCACCAGATCAGCTCAGCAATGCATCAGCTGGTGGTCGTTGCAGCTGATGCGGTACACCCTCTTTAGGTGGTGGAGCACCTTGCCCCAACGCAGCCGCCTTGCCTCCGTCCGGAAGCCCTGTATCACACGGCTACCCATGTCCAACATTAATGGAGGTAGTGGTCTACCAGCCGCACAACACCTCCCAGCTCCTCCTCCCTAATTCTAGTCTGCCTCCCCCTACCAGACATTGCACTGGGGTACAGGTTGTCAATGAAAAATAATAGTTGAAATCAACAGAAGTAAATAAAGGAAACTTAACGGCCAAAAACTAACAATCCCAACCAACTCACCTATACAACTAACGCGGACAGACAACCCACAGCACAGGTACAAGGTAAAATACAAAAAACACACAAATTCACAGACACTGGGACAATTTACAATCAAATACAACAGAAAACACAACAGGAGAGACACCACAGGATAAAAAACAGAGCAATAAGACACCACCAACTCCAAGACACAACCACACAGTCAAAAGAGACACAGACTGTGAAGAGAAAATGAAAGTATTCCTACTGTACCATGCCTGTAAACAGGATATAATATTATAATACGTCCTGTCCCCGTGAGTCAAGTTTTCTGTAATGCATGTATTTTTTAGACGCATCTGTATTTGCGTATTTCTGATGCATGACTTACGTGCATCTTTTTTTATTGACGCATTACCTTTATGCGTTGATTTAACAGTAAATAAGCATTGCGATGAGTGTGAAGGTGGAATTCATGCTCAGAGATTAGGCTCATGTGTCATATACTTTCGAGATGTTTTCAACACATTTGCTTAATTTTGTTTTACTCTATTCTTGATTGCTTAATTTTGTCCATTGTCAACAAATGCACCCTGTAGCAACATGCAAATTGAATGGGCTGGGCTGCAGTGTGATATTTTGTGTATGGCCACATGTGGTAGTCCATAGAACAATGTGATTTGTGTGTGATTGCTCTGCTGCACCAATGTGTGTGTTGCAGAATCTACAGCATGCAAATGTATCCATGTCATGCATATGTGTGTATGTGTGACAACAGTGTATCCAAATATGTATGGCAGTCAGTACTATATAAGAGTCCGGGTATGTGATTGTGAAGTTTGTTCACTTTGGTGCTATGTGTAGTTGTCTTACAGAGCCTCACATTTCAGATGACATACACAGCTCGGACATTGTTGATGATGGCTGACAAATGCTATCTGGCAAATGTTACCCGTCAACTGTCTCCATATGTTGATCTTGAGTATATGGATGACTTGTGTGTGGACTACACATATGTCTGACATGTGTACATATTTGTTAAATTCTGTGATTGACACACTCTGCCTACATTCGAGCCATATTATGTATTGAACACGGTGATGTACCACTTCTCACACATCTGGCCTATGGTATGTGATGAGCATTGATCTTGTATTCCTATGTGTGTGAGCCCATGAGTCAGGCAAATGTCTCTGCACACTACAGGGAAGTTAGGTATGTGTTGATGAGATGCAGTTGAAATAGGCACAAGTTGTGTGGTGTTTGATATTTGTTCTGGCAGTGATTTGCACATTATGACTTGAGGCATCTGTGCCTATTTGGAAGTTATATGACATGGGCATGGTGTATGCCATTGACACGTCTGTGCTATTCTTTGTTTGGTGCTGTGTGTGTGAAGTGTACGTAGTAGACAACCTGTGGGCACTTGTAGTGGTCTGTGTAGTTCTGCTGTCAGCAAAGGGTACATGTCTGCACCTGTCCTTTACGTGGTGTGCCTGTCAAGTCCTGGGTGTGTTACGTACATGTGGGTGTATGTATTAGTGTTGTGCACTGATTGTGCTGTACTGCAGCATGGTGCATATGTGTTACCTGCACATGTGTTACCCTTGCCATATGTTACTGTAGTGTTGTGTATGTCTTGTGTGTCCTACAGGGTTGGTGTGTTGTGTGTAGATTGCTAGATTTGTTGACTTACCCACAAGTAGATCATTTCCAAATTATCCATCCTGGAATTTTTCATTGATACTGTAGTGCCAGAATATGTAGGCATCATGGACACTCCCAGGATACTTGGCCAAAATGTTTAGGAATTGCCCCAGGTGGTCCACTATGCCCTGCACATTAATGGAATGCGTGTGCTTGCGATTCACGTATAAGTGCCCTGTTGGTGCAGGTAGTACAAGCCGGACATGGGTACAGTCAATTGCTCTGAGCACAAATGCGGGAAACCATGGATTTGATAGAACCCCTGTTTGTTCTCTTGCTGCTTTTGCTGGGTTTTAGTGAACCTGATGTGGCGGGGTGTCAGGGAGATGATAGAGTCTAACACCTCGCAAGAATGCAGAGAACGACGGCTGTGAAACACCAGCAACCAGTGCACCCATTGTTTGGAAAGAACCACTTGTCAATATGTGCAGCACAGCGAGCAGCTTTGTCATAGGTGGAATGTTGTGTGCGGTCTGCAGGCTGGCTGTAATTGTGGCTCAATGTGGTGCAGCAGGTGTAGTACGGCTTGCCAGTTCAGTCTCTAGGTCCTAATTGTCCAGGTCCCTGTGGCCAAGGAGGGTTGTCCTGATTCTGAAGACCCTCTCCTGCCTTCTGCGTTACCTTTATGAGCTGCGTTGTCATGGTGGTGAATGCAGGAGTTGTTTCTGTACTCTGTGCCATCTAGCAAGCTGGACCATTTTCACCTCCATCTTCTGTCGGTTGTAATGATGCTTCTGTGTGTTCTTCTTAAGTAGTGGTGTGTTTGCCCCATTTTAATGCCTGACCCAGGCATTAAATTTTGATGCAAATCGGTGTTAACGTCATTTTTTGGGTCCTCCTCCCACCTGTGCGTCATTTTTGCCCAGGTGGATAAATACGATGCTATGGTGTTTTAGTCATTTTTTCGACGGGAATGATTACCCTGCCTCTCATTCACGCAAGGAGGTTTCACGTATCCAAAAATAACGTTAACCAATCGCACGCAAGCGAGACCGTGCTTCGTTCCTCCTCCGGTCAGGTCAGCGTGCATCGTTTCTTCTCTCCCGCAAGAGAACGATGCATTGGTTCCGGACGGGCACCTTGGGTCCAGGCAACCTTTGCGTTGATTTTCCTTGCTCAGCAATGTTGCATTGAAATCCGGTTGCACAGTGACAAGAAACTGTGCTGCGGGGGGGCTTGTGTCATTACCAGCAGCTGCTGCGGGTGTTACGCGTTGTTTCTCCAGCCGCATAACGTTGATTTTAGCTGCGAGGCCGGCAGCGCCTCGTTTAGCAGCCGCAAGGTGCATGGTGTGTCAAAAGTTTCCCCGCTTGGCAGTCCTTGAGTGGATTTCTGTCCTTTTGCCACCAGCTACACCTTTCAAGGGCCCAGAGACAGGTTAGGGCACCACTTGGCAGGCAGGACTCTCAGTAGAAAACCCAAGTGCTGGCAACGAGAAGTCTTTGTTGTCCCTGAGACTTCAACAACATGAGGCAAGCTCAGTTCAAGCCCTTGGAGATTCTTCATCAGTGGGTAGTCACACAAAAGTCAGTCTTTATCCTCTTTCAGGTAGAAGCAGCTACTTCAGGCCAACCCAGCAAATCAAGGTCACAGGCAAAAGGGCAGTACTCCTCCTCCAGCTTCTCCAGCTCTTCTCCCGGGCAGAGGTTCTTCTTTGTTCAAGAAGTAATCCGATTTTCAGGGGTTTTGGGTGCTCTTCATATACCTCTTCCTGCCTTTGGGGTCCAAAGACCCTAAATTCCACACTTCTATCTCCTCCCAAAGGGAATCTGTGCTTTATTAACATTTAAAGGCATCCCCCATGTTAACTTATGAGAGAGATAGGCCTTGCAACAGTGAAAAACAAATTTGGCAGTATTTCACTGTCAGGACATGTAAAACACATAAGTACATGTCCCACCTTTAACATACACTGCACTCTGACCCTGGGGCTACCTTGGGCCTACCTTAGGGGTGCCTCACATGTATAAAAAGGGAACATTTAGATCTGGCAAGTGGGTACACTTGCAAAGTCAAATTGGCAGTTTAATCTGCACACACAAACAGGTCCTAGGCACCTCTAGTGCACTTTCCTAGGGACTTAATAGTAATTCAAATATGGCAAACAGGAATCAACTAATTAACAATACAATTTACACAGAGAGCATATGAACGCTAGCACTGGTTAGCAGTGGTAAAGTGCTCAGACTCCTAAAACCAAAAAAACACAGGTCAGAAAAAAATAGGAGGAAGGAGGCAAAATGATTGGGGATGACCCTGCAAAAAGCAATACAGAAGCACACCCTAAGGCATTCCTCTAACTTGGCCAATGCACACATGAGACTACCCAGATACTCAATCACCATGGACACCTAATTGCATACAACTAACAGGATGTATTGGTACTTTAAAACAAAACCTTATTAAAACCTAAACTAGACACTATCCTACACTAAGCAAATCTACACAAATTTTTCTAAACTTACCCCTACAGCTATCTATCCTAATCTAAACTTATCTTATACATTTAACAGAAAACACTACACATTGTTCCCCCACCTGCCTTAAGTGGGGGTGTTTTTATAATAAAAAACTGACATTCTAAGAACTAGTCCCCACGTATGAGTGTGTGTTTTCTGTGAATGTTTGAGACACAGCATTCAATGTTTGTCGGCAACCCTAGCTGACTGTAGCCTTGGAGAAAGCACTAAGTGAAAACGATGTCCTACTAGGAATGTGATGCTTTCCTAGGCGAAAGTACAATGATAGAAAGAAAATCAAACAGCTCAGCAAATGTGGCTATTGTTAGAAAAATAAAGCAATGCTGAATAAAGCGTAACCAGAGTAAAGAGCATAGCAGCAGCCCTAGTAGGCTAAAACAATGTGGGGGTCATTCTGACCCCGGCGGGCGGCGGGAGCCGCCCGCCTGGAGGAAACCGCCAGAATACCGCTGCGCGGTCAAAAGACCGCCGCGGGTATTCTGGGTTTCCCACTGGGCTGGTGGGCGACCGCCAAAAGGCCGCCCGCCAGCCCAGTGGGAAACACCCCTCCATGAGGATGCCGGCTCCGAATGGAGCCGGTGGAGTGGAGGATGTGCGACGGGTGCAGTAGCACCCGTCGCGAATTTCAGTGTCTGCTAAGCAGACACTGAAATTCAGGGTGGGGCCCTCTTACGGGGGCCCCTGCAGTGCCCATGCCATTGGCATGGGCACTGCAGGGGCCCCCAGGGGCCCCACGACACCCCATACCGCCATCCTGTTCCTGGCGGCCGAAGCCGCCAGGAACAGGATGGCGGTATGGGGGTCAGAATCCCCATGGCGGCGCAGTAAGCTGCGCCGCCATGGAGGATTCTACAGGGCAGTGGAAAACCGGCGGGAGACCGCCGGTTTTCCATTTCTGGCCGCTGCTGAACCGCCGTGGTCAGAATACCCTGGGGAGCACCGCCAGCCTGTTGGCGGTGCTCCCGCCGACCCCGGCCCCGGCGGTCCTTGACCGCTGGGGTCGGAATGACCCCCTGTGTCTAAAACATGGCTAAAATAGCTATATAACAATAAGAGTAGGACAACATTAACAAAAGCTACACATATACTAATTTAACCTATATCCTAAACAAATATATATTTTTTTGTCAAACTTTTTGTAGAATTTTTTTGTGTTTTTTTAACATGGAGCCCTATACATAACCCCCAACCCAACTCCCCCAAAACAAAATAGATACTAAAACCCACTCCCCAACTATACTTACTCTGTCCTACAAGTAACCTAACCTATCACTACCCACCTAAAACCCACCAAAACTAAAGACAAAAATACAACCGGAAAAGGGAAGGAACTGGGAGGCTGTGTATACACAGGATTACAGCTTCTTCAGCTTATTTTACAATATTTCAACAGTTTGAAATTGTGGGCATTGTCCTGCTCCAGTTTGTATAACCTGGCCATGATGGCTGCCATGTCCCTCCTCATGTCCGCCTCAAAGTTGGAGGATGTGGCTGCTGTAGGTGGCTGTTGCGCTGCCTGTGCTGCCATAGGTGCTGTCGATGTGGAGGGGGTTGGACCAGCTGAGGCACCCCTGACCCTTGATGTCATGCCCAATGTGGTCTGTACTGTTGTGGCCTGTTTAGGAGGTCTCCCATGTGGGATGGAAAGCTAAACCCCTAATGGTTGTTCACAATGCTATCTTCTGGACATTTTCCGGTACCCTGTCTGTACCTTCATGATGTGGCAGAAACGCTCTGCCCTCTTATCAAAAAACACACTTCTGTGCTGGGGACATAGTGGCAGCTAAAACATGAGGTGAACATAGCATCAAATATAGCATTGGGTAGAGGAAGAATAAACATACAATGTACACAGCATCCTCAGACGACACTTGCTGTCCACCAGACATTGCACACCAGCGTCAATTACCAAATCAAGACTAAGGCCCTCATTATGACATTGGCCGCCAACATAACTCCGCAGATATCCATTTACCATATTATGACACACACACACCAATCCGTCACTATACAGCCACAGATACAAGTCCGCCACACCAAAGGTCAGTGATAAACTCGCAGTATCAAAACCCACACCGTTATGCCAACAGAACAATGCTCTCCACATTATGACCCACGAATCACCACGGCGAACATTCAACCATGGTAAACCATTGGCGGTACATACCGCTGCGTTCAAAATACACACACTCTAACAAAACAACACCACATTGGACAATTCAAACTACACACATCTGACACCCATACACACACCACACCCACACACCCACACCACTATAAAACACACACCCACATTACACACAACCCTTTATGACTACAAACTATTGGCACCAGAGAGAGACAGCAAGACCATTCACACAACCAGAGGTACATACCACCATCAACTATACACCACCCACGCACCCCACATCCCACACCCCAACACATCACCCTACACACACACACACACACACCACTCACACTACACCCATGGCACCACAACGACACCCCATATTCTCTGAGGAGGAGCTAAGGGTCATGGTGGAGAAAAGAGCCACAGCTATTTGGAGCACAGGTTCAGCAGATGTCCATTACTAGGAAGATGGAGCTATGGCGGAGGATCGTGGACCGGTTCAACATTGTGGGACAGTACCCAAGAACCAGGGATGACATCAGGAAGAGGTGGAACGACCTACGGGGGAATGCATGTTCCATTGCTGCACGACTCCAGCTCGCAGTACAGGGGACTGGCGGTGGACCCCCACCTCCTTCCCTACAACTAACACTATGGGAGGAGTAAGTCTTGGCAATCATGCATCCAGAGGGCCTGGCAGGAGTAGCAGGAGGACTGGACTCTGGTAAGTCAACTCTCTATTTCTGCATGCCATCACATACCCCCACCCACGCTCAAACCCATTACTCCATCACCTCCCACACACCCCACCATCACAACCCACTCATCCCAATGGCAAGCCCAGCATGCGCCACCAATGCATGGACACCACTCACAGCCCTGCATGGTCACCAATCTCTAAAGCATGCACACTGGAGAATCACATAGTCCACCACATAACAACTCACACATGGAAAAGCTGCAAGGGCAATCACAATCGTAGAGGGCAACCCACCCATCCACAATGTCACACACAGAAATAATAACACTGCATATACATCCCCACAGGTATCCCAGCCAATGTCACCGGAGAAGAGGTGCCAGCAACATCCAGTCCCCCCACAGAGCAGGCTCACAGTGATGACATCGACTCTGCTCACCTGGATCTGAATGACCAACCTGGCCCATCAGGGACCTCCGGACAGTCCGTTACCCAGGGACAGTCACACACCACCACAGAGCCTCCCCCCTCAGGCAACACCACCATAGCACCCACCTAGCATGCCCATACCTCTGTCCCCAGGACACGTCAATCAGCAGTGTGTCCACCACTACAGGGACCCCAGGGCACCCCCCATACCCAAGACAATCCGGGACCTGGGGTCAGTGGCGGTGGGCACACAGTTAAGGGAACAGAGGCACAGGACAAAAGGGAAGCTTGGAGGACAGCTGTGCACCAGGGGGTGGACAGGCCCAGAGAACCGACTCTCCAGGAGGCACTCACCACGATCCTGGGAGCATACCAACATTCCCAGGATATGCTGGATCATGGACAAGTTGCAGGAGAACATGCGGCTGCAGGAGGGACAGCACCAGGGTATCAGGGAGGATTTGAAGGGCATTAACACCACCCTGGTCTCCATTGCAGGGGTGCTGGCAGACATGGTCAACATTATGAGGGAGGCAGTGTCACACCAGCGGGCCCCTGCCACTAGCCAAACATCTGAACAGCCCTCCACTCCGCTGCTGCTAGTGGACAGGAGGCCCCGCCACAGGACCAACAGGCCACCAGCATCCCTCCCCCTGCAGAAGGAGAACCACCCTGCAAACGTTCCCTGCGATCCAGGCAGAAGCCAGATACTATTGCAAAGACCCCCACCAGGAAACAAGACTCTCCTGAATGTCACCCTTATGTCCCACTCTGTCACCCTGTCCACCTTGACCTGCCAATGCTCACCTTCCTATGCCCCCTTGGACAATGCACCTGTGCTACCTGTAGACTGGACTCTACCCTGTGCTTTCCTCCATCATCACCCCAGCCCATTGCACTTCTCCATTTTCTTCAAAGCACTTAGGGGGTTATTCCAACTTTGGAGGAGGTGGTAATCCGTCCCAAATGTGACGGATTTACCACCAGCCGTATTACGAGTTCCATAGGATATAATGGACTCGTAATACGGCTGGTGGTATATCCGTCACTTTACCGTCACTTTTGGGACGGATTACCACTTCCTCCAAAGTTGGAATAACCCCCTTAGAATGGAGTATGTCAAATGATTTAAGTATGTATTCGTTCAGCAAGGTTTAAACATTGCAATTCAACTGTACATAAATGTATACATAGGAAACACCTGTAGTTGGCTGCAGTGAACACACCAGGAGCAATGGTGGGGCACCAACATCTGCAAAAAGAGTGGTCAGCGGGTACAGTAAGTGGGCATAGAAGTGGGAATTCACAGCCTGCCAGTGACAATGTCAAACACAAAACTGTCAATGAAATGTGAAGTTACACTGTCTTACCTGTGTGTCATTGGAAGTATTCATGTATCACTGCAGTTCTGTTGTCTTCATCCTCATCCTCTGTCTCCTCATCTTCACTGTCTACAGGGCCCACTGCTGCCCGACGGCCATCTCCAGCCTCCTCCTCCTGCAGAAAAGACACATGGCATCTCAAGGCAAGGTTGTACAACATGCAGCATTCCACAATTATTTGGCAGACCTTCTTGGGTGAGTAGCACAGGGATCCTCCTGTTAGATGGAGGCACCGAAACCTGGCCTTCAGGAGGTCAAAGGTAAGTTCTATTATCCTTCTTGTTCGCCCCTGTGCCTCATTGTAACATTCCTCTGCCTTTGTCCTGGGATTCCTCCCAGGGGTCAGTAGCTATGAGAGGTTGGGGTGACCAGTGTCACCTGCAAATTTCGAGGGACAACTGTTAGCCACACACTATGCCATATGGCCCACACCATATCCACACACCAACACCCACTGGGTGGGAACCAGGTCTCACCTATTAGCCACACCCGGTGCCTCTGGAGTTGGGCCATTACATTTGGGATGCTGCTATTCCACAGGATAAAAGCATCATGCACCGAGCCCGGATACTTAGCGTTGACATGGGGGATGTACTGGTCTGCCAAACCCACCATCTGCACATTCATCTAGTGAAAACGTTTACGATTTCTGAAGGCCTGTTCATTCTGGTGGGGGGAACAAATGCAATATGTGTTCCATCAATCGTCCCAATGATGGGCATATGTCCCATTGCATAGAAGTCAACCTTCACTGTGGCCAAATCCTCCACTTGGGGGAAAACAATGTAGCTGCACATGTGTTTAATCAGGGAAGACAACACTCGGGTCAGCACTATCGAGAACATTGTCTGTGACATTCCTAATGCCAAGCCCACTGTCACTTGGAAAGAACCAGCTGCCAAGAAATTGAGCACTGATAGCACTTGCACAAGAGGGGGGATCCCAGTGGGGTGACGGAGAGCAGATATCAGGTCAGGCTCCAATTGGGCACACAGCTCTGTGATTGTGGCCCTGTTAAGTCTGTAGGTGAGTATAATGTGCCTGTCCTCCATTGTTGCCAAGTCCACCAGGGGTCTGTACACGGGGGGATGTCTCCATCTCCTATTCATCCACAGCGGTTGCAATCTATGGGCAAAAGAGTGAGGAGCCGGTCATAATCTGTACATTGTAGCCACCACAGTTCAATGCATCATGTGATTTATTAATGTATTTGTGGCATATGTCTTGAATGTACAATTTTGATCTGTGATGCAGTTAGGATCCATGGTCTACCTCCCCCCCCCATTGAAATGGCATCCACCTGTCCTGTATGGAGGGACAGGTGGAAGTGAGGTAATTCCGCTGACGTTGTGCGCCGTTGCGGGAGGCGGTCGGGAACCGCCGTGCAACTCCTCATTGGTTATAATTGGGCTCTATGGGTTACAGTGGCCAATGGTGATGTACGCCGGCGGTGATGGTATGCACCGCTGCGGATGTGACCCCCATTTTCTATCTGTTCACTCACTTGCTTCCTGACCTTCAACAGGAGAGGACCCACACTGCATGTGCTGCTGTGACCTGTGTCTGGAATCTACCATGGCCCGTGTGATTGGGGAAAGGGCCCCTTCCTTCACCTCGGCGGCGTTGGTACGACTGGCAGATGGGGTCCTACCCCGGTACGGACTGCTGTATTGGCCTCCAGACCAACAGGTGAGTTCACTGGGAGCACGATGCAAGGGGCATGAATGCATGGAGTGGTGTGCATGAAGGCCTTGTGTATCGGTTGGTGGATGGGCCCTGGGCAGCGTGCAGCATGTATGATGGGCCATGTCTGTGCATAAGGGGATGGGAGGGCTATGGTGGGACATGAGTGTAACAGGCAGGACAGTCAACTATTACCTTTTCCTGTGTATATTTCCTCTGCAGGTCAGCACCCATCAAAAGAAGGGTATGTGGCATGCCATTGCCAAAGACATGCGGACCCTGGGGGTCTACGGAAGGCAGAGCACCCACTGTCGGAAACGGTGGAAGGACCTGAGATGCTGGGCACAGAAGACGGCGGAGGCCCAGCTGGTGATGGCCTCCAAACGAGGAAGCGGTGCCCGGCGAACCTTGATCCCCCTGATGGCACGCATACTGGTGGTAGCGTATCTGGATGTGGATGGGTGCTTGGGGGCATCACAGCAGCAACAAGGGGGTGTGTTCAGTACCCATCATTGCTACTTACATCTGGTGGGGTGGTATCCGGGTGGGGGATGTGTGCCTGTGGGTGCCCCTAGGCCAGGGCTGACATTGCATTGTGGGTCCCATGTTGGGCAGGGTTATGATGTGATATTCATCCAACCTAGCTAGTAGAAATCCACTACTGGGCAAGGGTGTGTGGGTCCCAGGTATGCTGCAGTAGGTGGTATGTGTCCCTCCCCATGCCCTGGTGACTAGCATTGCTACTGGTAGTGCCATGCATAGTGCGTAGGGCTATTCCCTGTGTGTGAGGGTGCTGTGTACCCCAACGGTAGTGTTGGTGCAGCTACTGACCAAGTGTATCCTTTGTCTCTCTCCCCCCCATTTCTCGTTGTGTCCTTATGTGCATTAGCATCATCTGGCGGAGGCGCAGGGCACTGTCGACGGAGGAAGCTGCATCCCACCGGACCCAGGAGGCAGAGTCCACCGATGGTGAGGGCACCAGTGGGACGGAGGGTGAGTAGAGCACCACGGCAGAGACTGGAGGGGACAGTTCGGACACGGATACCTCCTCCAATAGAAGCTCCCCTGGTGGTGGCAGACACCTCTGTGCCAACCCCGCCTACAGGTACAGCGGCCACCCCCGTACCAGCACCGCCCTCTCAGCAGCCCCTCAGCATGTTTCCCGTGCGCGATCACCCAGGAGGGTGGGCATCTCCTTAGCCCCAGGCACCTCAGGCCCTTCCCCAGTTAGTCCTGCTGCCCTGAGTGAGGAGGCTATTGAACTTGTGCAATCCATCTCTTTTGGGCAGTCAACCATTGTAAATGGCATCCAGGGGCTGGCAGCCCAAATGCAACAGTCCAGTGCATTTCTGGAGGGCATTCGCCCCTGCATGACGGCCCAACAGACATCAATCCAGGCTCTAGCCTCCTCTCTGATGGCAGCCATTGTCCCTGTTTCTGCCCTCCCCCCTCCAACTTCCTCTACCCACTGCCATTCCGCTCAACCCCAACCTATCCCAAGCACATAGGCAGATGAGCATGAACACAAGACAACACAAAAGAGTGGCACAGGCAAACACAAGCATCACACTTCATCCCACAGGCACTCACACATACACCATCCAGATGCAGCCATACCAACATCCACTGCCTTCAATGTGTCCCCCTCCTCCTTCTCCTCCACCTCCCTCCCAGTTGAGTCTCCACTCACCTGTATCCACTACATCATCAGCCACTACCGCCATCACCACCACACCTATCAACACACACACCTTACTGGCAGTCACCACCCCAACAGCCATGCACACGTCCCCGTGTCCTCTCCCACTGTGTCTGTGCCCCTCCTGCTAAAGTACACAAACGCAAGCACTCAGACACCCATCAGCCATCCACCTCACAACAGCATCCAGCCCATGCACCTGCACTGCAACACAGCAGACAGACACCTCCTACAACCACTCCCTCTTCCTTCACTCCCAGACCTTCTCCCTCTTCCCACCCCAATGTTCCTAAGATACTTTTCCTCTCCACAATTTATCTCTTCCCTACCCCTCCCCCCATCCTTCACATCTGGCCAGGGTGTGTAAAACCCAGGCAAGCACCTCAGCCACCCAGTCCATGGGCCCAGTAGTGTCCACAGCAACTCGTAGTGGGAAGGGATCCCAGGTACCAGGCAGCGACACGGAAAGACTGCCTGCCCCAAGTGCTGCCAGGAATGTCAAGGTGTCACCCCCAGCTGCTACCGTGAAGGTAAAGGTGCCACCCCCAGCTGCTGCCAAGAGGAGCAAGGAGCCATCCCCAGCTGCTGCCAAGAGGAACAAGGAGCCATCCCCAGCTGCTGCCAGGAAGGGCAAGGGGCCTGCATCCACAGGCAGAAGGGACAAGGGTCCTGGTGCTGGGACTCAGTCGGAGCCCCCACCACCAACCATGGTAGTGCAGCCGTCCGAGGCTGCAGGGGATGGACAGGAGCTTCCCCACACAACCACCACCACTAGCAGCAGCACCACCACCACCAGTGGGCAGCTGTCCGAGGCTGCAGGGGATGGGCAGGAGCTTCCCCCCACAACCATCACCAGCAGAAACAGCACCACCACCACCAGTGGGCAGCTGTCCGAGGCTGCAGGGGATGTGCAGGAGCTTCCCCCCACAACCAGCGGCAACATCTCCATCACCACCACTGAGCAGTCGCCACCGCCGGCGGACAGTGTGTAGTCCTGCATCCAGGGACTGTTGTGCAGGCTGCCCCTGCAAATCCTGTGAGATTGGCACCCACCTGGGAGACTGTGACCTTGCACTCCCCAAGACCTGCATCACAAGGCACGATGCCCCCTCCAGAACCAGTGGAGAAGCCATACATTCACCCCATCCTCCCCAGGATGAAGAGCACAGGGCACAATGTCCTCCCCAGAACCAGTGGAGAAGCCATCCACTCACCCCATCCTCCCTAGGATCAGAAGCACAGGGAACAATGCCTCCTCCAGAACAAGTGGAGAAGCCATCCACTCACCCCATCCTCCCCAAGATGAAGATCACAGGGCACAATGCCCCCTCCAGAACCAGTGGAGAAGCCATCCACTCACCCCATCCTCCCCAGGATGGAGAGCGCAGGGCACGATGCCCCCCCCAGAACCAGTGGAGAAGCCATCTACTCACCCCATCCTCCCCTGGATCTGAAGCACAGGGCACAATGGCCCCCTTCAGAACCAGTGGGTAAGACACCCACCTAACCCAGCCTCCCCAGGACCAAGCACAGAGCATGTTGCCCCCTCCAGAGCATGTAGGCAAGTCACCCACTTGAAAGATTGTAGCCTTGCACTCCCCAGGACAGCGCACAGGGCATGTTGCCCTTTCCAGATCCACTGAGCAAATCACCCACTTGAGGGACTGTGGCCTTGCACTCCCCAGGACCAAGCACAGGGCATGTTGCCCCCTCCAGAGCATGTGGGCAAGTCACCTTCTTGAAAGACTGTGGCTTTGCACTCCCCAGGACAGCGCAGAGGGCATTTTGCCCCCTCCAGGACCAGTGGTGTTGTTCCATCTGCCGGCTGAGGTGCCCCCATTCCTCGTCCCCCTGAGGTGCCTGCCTATTTTCCAACTGATGCCCCTGCAGTGTTCTCTTCGTGTTGTTGCAGGAGTCAAGTGGAGCCTTGGACTTTGTGATGTGGCCCTATGGCCCACAAACATTGATGATTGGGCAGTGTCCCTTGATTTGTAAATATGTATATACTTTTAGATTGAATCCACGTATTACTACTTTTTAAAATCTTATTACATTCACTTTTGTGTATTCGTGTTGTCCTTGAATTTTTCCAGAGGGGTACGGGGTGTATGTGTTATGCTACTACATCTGCTTGTGTGTATGGTGTTGGGGGTGGGGGTGTTGCATAATGCGTATTGCGTGTGTGTCACTCTCTTTTTCATCCCCTCCTCCCCTATTTGCTAGGCGGCTGTACTCACCATCGTCGTCTTCGCCGTCGTTTGGTGTTCGTGGTGGAGCAGGACGTAGAACAGCATTGGGAATATATGCAGTTCAGGCTCCATGGCGGCATGGTTCTTCCCTGAGTCTCCAAAGGTGAGTCGTTTCCCTTCTGTACAGTGTTTCTGCCAGGCTTTTGATGTCATTGGTACCACCCCGGAAAAGGTGGCAGATTTGGTTGTCTTAATACGGTGGGGGGAACTTTGACTGGCTGTAGGTGGCTACCGCCATGGTGCCTGTTAATTCCACCCTGGCAGTCGGTGTTTTAAAGTGGCTGTCTGTCTGAGCTCTTTCCGCCATGGTCATAATTTGGCTGTATTTACTGCCAGCCTCTTGACGGTATTACCGCCACATTATCACCGACCGCCAGGGTTGTAATGAGGGCCTAAACTTCCTACCAGCCATCTACAGTATCATGTTCAAGTCACAGGATTAACGGTTATCCATTGCTGACCATTAGGGCCCAGAGGTAAGTGGACTAGTGCCTCCTTGTGCCACATTTGTGTCATCATACTTGTGAGGATCAAGTTGCTCAACAAGTCCTAAATCCCTGTGCCATAGTCACAAAGTAGTGCAATGCATTCATTCCACCACTTTGACCCCCCTTGATCTAGATTAATCCTTGGCCAGGCATCATGGATGCAAGATGGGGTTCACCTAGTAGGGGGGCAGGAAAAATGGCACTGTGAATTCTAAGGAATTCCAATGCATCATTTGCATTTTCTTTGGTTAACACCTGCTCAGAGTGGGTGTTACTAGTGAGCACACCAGTGCCCATTTCGTGTACCCTAAAACTGAACTGTACATCTATATTGTCTACAGATTTTGTAACTATTGCCCCGTATCCTATGGCATGGTGTGAAAAATGTCTTATGCAGCACACACATGGTGGCGGTATGGGTGACAAAGGGGCACAGGAAGAGTGACACTGCACTTGGTGCAGCAACAGGTTTCCTTCTAATTGAACTGCCTGTGCACATGCATGTTTTACATCTCCTATGTACCCGGTATGCACTCAGTATCCCCCTTCTATATGTGATATGACCAAGCTCACTCACAATTATCATGCTGGGTAGATCATGTTGGTTAATCTGCACACATCTTGTTTGCTACAATCCGTAGACATGACCCACATCCATCTGGAACAGAGTTGAAATCCCATTGTGTGCTCAACTGACTGTTGCCTGGCACAATAAGGGTCCTTGAACGGCCTCTGCCTTCCTTAATTTCTGAAGAGTAGTGAGCCACCATTGGTGCAAGTGTCTCCTTGACAATCCCCTAGAGACCTCAACGCATGCACATCATTTGTACCATGTCCTGAGTAAATTAAAGCAACGTGTGGCAGACAGCGCTGTAAAATGTGTTGTGACAAATATGCTGGCAATCAGATAAACAGTACTTCTGACACATATCTTGACTGACATCACTGTGTATGTGGGCATACTTTCCTTTTCCTAACACCCACAATTCCATAGCAGCACACGTTCGCACTTGTGCAACAATCAACTTTATCTACATCTTCAACATTACATCAGACAAGAAGTCAATACCCTAACTCAGATGACGTTATCTTATTGGTCACACACGCCATTTCAACATTGCATTGCACAAATCATACCCTCTCACACAAAACCCAGGAATGACACATCTTCAAACTGGGACACCTCTCCAATTGTGTAGGGTGGAGGTCCACCTGCAAGGCATGACGGGAACATATAGCTTTGTGATTTTTTTACATTTATGAGCATGGAAAACTGTTACACATTCAACTCGTTAAGCTGAGTAAGCGAGTCAACTTTGTGTCAGGACTGAACAACTGCCAACCGTTACATTTCTGTCTGTAAGACAAACAGCCATATTAAAGAGGCCCTGGCACCACTTGTTACTTCCCGTGAGGCTCCTGTGGTGCTTTTCACTTCACCATATGTACAAGGAGCTGTTATGCTGCTTTTTGTAGCATAAAGCCTCCATGTACCTATGGAACAGCCTGACGTAGTATTCTGCGTCAGAGGGGCATGCGAGGATTTTTGCAGTGGCCTTTCCATTGTAACACCCATAGCTTTTGACACTGCCCCAGATTTAAAAGACATTGCACTTACTGACAGTGCCAAAAGAGTAACAACAGCCCTGGGGTGGTGTTAGCATAGAAAATAGTTGAGGAATGCTTTAATACCTCCTTGTTTCTTGCTTCTAATATGTGTGCAACATGTGAAGGCACACACAGTAAAGGTAAAATGCCATGGATGTCTACTTATGTTCAGGGTGGCGTCCCTTCCTGCACATTTACAAAATAACATTACAGATGTTTTGGCACTACTATGTGGGCTGCATTCTGCAGCACATATAGAAGTGGCATTTCACCACTGTAGACTGTGTATATCCAGGAAGGGATACCTACCTGCACATAGACACTCCCCTCAACACAGACACACTTTCATTGTGGTCCTAGTATGCCTGCGTTGGTGCAGGTGCAGACTCAGGCCTTCCCCGTACTTTAGGTAATACGGGGCAGACCTGTGTTTAAAATCCAGCACAGTGCTGCTGATGTTGGCACAGCACTGCGCTGCACCTCTTTCTCACATGTGTGGCTCATAGTTATGACACAAGAACATGAACAGATTTGGGTGGCAGACATATGCACATGTTTCAGATACATATATATAACAATATAGGGGGAGAGGATACTGGCCATTGGCTAAAGCTTTGCCTCTTATAGTAGATCTGTGTAAAGAAGCAGGCAACTACTCAGATGCTTGCCCATTTACAATCACATAGCATCAACACATACCTCTATTGTGTGCATTCCATATGTAACATATGGCCCACCATGGTGGATGTCAGGACACTGATGTTGGGAACCTTGTCAGTACCAGTACCATATATGAATATACTACATGTGCAAAGTGGAACTTAGCTTCTTGATGACAAGGGAACAGTCATTTAATCAACTAGCCTTAGGCTAAAATAAAAGTTGACTCCAATAAAGGAGCAGTAAAGCAAGTTGATGTTAAGGCTATATTTTTTGGGTGCCACCTACGGCAAGAATACACAGCTTGCATTTCTGAGACCTGGTTCTGCCATCATGTGGCACCAGCCTTTCACACAGCCAAAATGCTTGCACTTGTCAAAAATTGACTTTTGGTAAGGAAGTACTTGGCTCCATTGGCAACATTACCTTCAAAAATCTTGGCATAGATGTAGCATCATGAGGCAGTCACTCCTGCTCACATTTGTGTAGCTGTCATGTCACTCTGCACATACATGACTCTCGGCACACACACACCCTTGACTGACAAAACTCCTGCATCATGTTTCCCATCACTTCAACTTTACCTACTCCATATATACAATTGTAATGATCATGATGGACATGTAATTTTGTGCATGGGAAACATGTACCCATGCACCATTGCAAATGTGTGTCTAATATTTGACACTTTATGAGATATTTGTGATACACAATGCACACAAAGAGGAATGTGCAATTTGTCTGCAACTGGTGCATAGCTAAGCTCTCTTAAATGTAATTTGCTTTAGGCACTAAGGCCCTCATTACAACCTTGGTGGTCGGTGATAAAGCGGTGATAATACTGCCAACAGGCCGGCAGTAAGAAATATAAAATTATGACAACAGCGGAAACCGCTCAGACAGAGAGCCACTTTAACACACCGACCACCAGGGTGAAATTAACAGGCACCACGGCGGTAACTGCCAACAGCCAGGCGAAAAACGAAGTACTGCCACAGTAATATGACCCACCTATCTGCCATCTTTTCCTGGGTGGTACCAACGACATCAAAAGTATGGCAGAAACACTGCACAGAAGTGAAATTACTCACCTCTGGACACCCAAGGAAGAACCACGCCCCCATGGATCCTGAGTTGCATGTCTTCCCCATGCTCTTCTACCTTCTGCTCCACTATGAACACCAACGCCTGCGAAGACGACCACAGTGAGTACTGCCGTCTAGCACAAAGGGGAGAGGGGGAGGAAAAAGAGAGTGACACACACACACACAACATGCAACACCCCCACCCCCAACACCACACACACAACCAGATGCAATAACATTACACATTCACCCTGTACCCCTCAGGAATAATGCACGGACAACCAAAATAGAGTAAAAAGAGTGTAATAAGATAATTATATAAGTAGTACGTGCATCCAAAAAAAGTATATACATATTTACAATGCAAGGGACACTGCCCAGTCCTCAATGTCCGTGGGCCACAGGGCTACATCACAAAGTCCAAGGCCCAACCTGCTGTGACCTGTGTCTGGAGCTGACAATGGCTCATTTCACTGGGGAAAGGGCCCCTGCCTTCACCTCGGCGGAGTTGGAGAGACTGGTGGATGGAGTCCTACCCCAGTACTGAATGCGGTATGGGCCTCCAGACCAACAGGTGAGTACACCGTGAGTGTGATGCATGGGGCATGAATGCATGGAGTGCAGTGTGTAAAGACCTTATGTGGGGGGGTTGGTGGATGGACCCTGGGCAACGTGCTGCATGTATGGTGGGACATGTCTGTGCTAATGGGGATGGAAAGGGGCATGGTGGGCCATGAGTGTGACAAGCAGGACGGTTGGACTAATATCTTTCCCTGTGTCCGTGTGGTGAGGGCACCAGTGGGACGGAGGGCGAGGGGAGCACCACGGTGGAGACAGGAGGGGACAGTAGTGACATGGATTCCTCCTCCGATGGAAGCTCCCTAGTAGTGGCGGACACCTCTGTGACCACCCCAGCTACAGAGACAGGTCACAGCAGCACTTGCAGTGTAGGTCCTCTCCTGATGAAGGTCAGGTAGCAAGTGAGTGGACAGATGGAAAATGGTGGCCACGTCCCCAGCGGTGCATACTGTCACCACCGACATACATCACAATTGGCCACTGTAACTTATAGGGCCCAATGTTAACCAATGAGGAGTTGCACAGTGGTTTTCGACCGCCTCCCGCAATGGCGCACAACATCAGCAGAATTACCTCATTTCCAACTGTCCCTCCAAACAGGACAGGCAGACACCATTTCAGGGGGGGGCAGGCCATGGCTCCTAACTGCGTCACAGTACACATATGCACCATTTGGACCTCTCCAACAAAATACTGTTACAATCACAACATGCATTGAAGTGTAGTGGTTGGAAATAAGAGATACTAACCAGCTCCTCATCATTTTGCCCCATAGATTGCAACTGCTGCAGATGACTAGGAGATGGAGACATACCCCCATGCACAGACCTCTGGTGGACTTGGCAACAATGGAGGACAGGCACATTATCCTCACCTATAGACTGGACAGGGCCACAATTGCAGAGCTGTGTGCCCAATTGGAGCCTGACCTGATATCAGCTATCCGTCACCCCACTGGGATCCCCCCTCTTGTGCAGGTGCTCTCAGTGCTCCATTTCATGGTAACTGGCTCCCTCCAAGTGACAGTGGGCTTGGCAGCAGGAATGTCTCAGCCAATGTTCTAAATAGTACTGACCAGAGTGTTGTCTACCCTGATTAAACACATGGGCAGCTACATCGTTTTCACCCAGGTGGAGGATTTAGCCACAGTAAAAGCTGACTTCTATGCAATGGGACATATTCCCAACATTATTGGGGAAATTGATGGTACACATATAGCATCCCTCCCAGGTGAAATGAACAGGTGTTCAGAAATCAAAAGAGCTTTCACTCCATGAATGTGCAGATGGTGTGCTTGGCAGACCAGTACATGTCCCACGTCAAAGCGAAATATCCTGGGTCTGTGCATGATGCCTTTATCCTGAGGAATAGCAGCATCCCATATGTGATGGCTGAACTCCAGAGGCACAGGGTATGGCTAATAGGTGAGCCCTGGTTTCCACCCAATGGGTGTTGGTGTATGGGTATGGTGTGGGCCCTAAGGGTTGGTGTGTGGCTAACAGTTGTCCCTCATTATTTGCAGATGACTCTGGTTACCCCAGCCTCTCATGGCTACTGACCCCTGTGAGGAATGCCAGGACAAGGGCAGAGGAACGTTACAATGAGGCACATGGGCGAACAAGAGAATTATAGAGAGGACCTTCGGCCTCCTGAAGGCCAGGTTTAGTTGCCTCCATCTAACAGGTGGATCTCTGTACTACTCACTCAAGAAGGTGTGCCAGATCATCGTGGCATGCTGTATGTTGCACAACCTTGCTTTACGTCGCCACGTGCCTTTTCTGCAGGAGGATGAGGCTGGAGATGGCCGTGTGGCAGCAGTAGTTCCTGTGGACAGTGAAGATGAGGAGGCAGAGGATGAGGATGAGGACAACAGAATTGTAATAATTTGTCAATACTTTCAATGACACACAGGTAAGAAAGGGTAACTTCACATTTAATTGACTTTTTTGTGTTTGACATTATCACTGGCAGGCTGTTTTTCCCACTTCTATGGCCACTCATTGTAGCCTTTTGCATCTCTATTTGCAGATATTTGTGCCCCACTATCGCTCCTGGTGTGTAGACTGCAGCCAACTACGGGTCATTCCTATGTTTAAATTTCTGTACAGTTGATTTTCAATGTTTAAACCTTGTTGAAGTAATACATACTTAAATCGTTTGACATACTCCATACTTGTATTTTTTCAAAGGGTGTTTATTTAAGTGCTAAGAGGTAGAAGGGGATGTGCAATGGGCTGGGGTGATGATGGAGGAAATTCCAGGGTATAGTTTCAGTCTATTTGTATCACAGGTACATTGTCCACGGGGGGCATAGGAAGGGGAGCAAGGGCAGTTCAAGGTGGACAGGGTGACAGAGTGGGACACAAGGGGGACAGTCAGGAGAGTCTTATTTCCTGGCGGGGGTCTTGGCAATAGTCTCTGGCTTCTGCCTGGATCACAGGGAACGTCCGTGGGGTGTCTCTCCTTCTGCAGGGGGAGGGGTGCTGGTGGCCTGTTGGTCCTGTGGCGGGGCCTCCTGTCCAATAGCGTCAGTTGAGGTGGAGGGCTATTCCTCTGTTTTTCTAGTGGCAGAGGCCCAGTGGGGTGCCACTGCCTCCCTCATCGTGTTGGCCATGTCTGCCAGCACCCCTGCAATGGAGACCAGGGTGGTGTTAATGTTCTTCAAGTCCTCCCTGATTCCCAGGTACTGTCCCTCCTGCAGCCGCATGTTATCCTGCAACTTGTCCAGTATCTGGCCCATTGTCTCCTGGGAATGTTGGTATGCTCCCAGTATCGTGGTGAGTGCCTCCTGGAGAGTCGGTTCCCTGGGCCTGTCCTCCCCCTGTCGCACAGCAGTCCTCCCAGCTTCCCTGTTGTCCTGTGCCTCTGTCCCCTGAACCGTGTGCCCACCGCCACTCACCCCAGATCCCTGATCGTCCTGTGTTTGTGGGGTGGCCTGGGGTTCCTGTAGTGGTGGACACACTGCTGATTGACGTGTCCTGGGGACAGAGGTATGGGCCCACAGGGTGGGTGTTGTGGTGGTGTTTCCTGACGGGGGAGGCTTTGTGATGGTGTGAGAGTGTGCCTGGGTAACCGACTGTCCGGAGATCCCTGATGGGCCAGGTTGGTCAACCAGATCCAGGCGAGCAGAGGTGCTGTCATCACTGTGGGCCTCTTGTGGGGGGACTGGATGTTGCTGGCACCTCTTCTCCGATGACATTGACTGGGGGACCTGTGGGGATGTTAATGCAGTGTTATTGTTTCTGTGTGTGACATGTGCATGGGTGTGTTGCCCTCTATGGTTGTTGTTGGTGGGTTAGGTGATTCGCTCCGGTGTGCATGCAGTGGTTATAGCTGTCCATGCAGGTCTGTGAGGGGTGTCCATGCATTGGTGTGGCATGCAGGGCTTGGTATTGGGATGAGTGGGTTGTGATGGTGGGGTATGTGGGAGGTGGTGAAGTAATGGGAGTGAGGGTACGGGTGGGGGTTTGTGATGGCATGCAGGGATGGAGTGGTGACAGTAATAGAGATTTGACTTACCAGAGTACAGTCCTCCTCCTACTCCTGCCAGGCCCTCAGGATGCACGATTGCCAAGACTTGCTCCTCCCATGTTGTTAGTTGTGGGGGAGGAGATGGGGGTGTACCACCAGTCCTCTCTACAGCTAGTTGATGTCTTGCTGCTGTGGAAAGTACCTTCCCCTGTAGGTTGTTCCACCTCTTCCTGATGTCGTCCCTTGTTCTGGGGTGCTGTCCCACGGTGTTGACCCTGTCCACGATTCTCCGCCATAGCTCCATCTTCCTAGCTATGGATGTCTGCTACACCTCTGCTCCAAATAGCTGTGGCTCTACCCAGATGATTTCCTCCATCATGATCTTCAGCTCTTCCTCAAATAATCTGGGGTGTCGTTTTGGTGCCATGGGTGTAGTGTGAGTGGTGAGGGTGTTTGGGGTGATGTGTTGGGGTGTGTAATGTAAAGTGCATGGATGTATAGGTGATGATATGTGGCTCTGGTTGTGTGGGTGCTCTTGCTGTCTCTCTCTGGTATCAATTATTTCTAGTCGTAAAGGGTTGTGGGTAATGTGGGTGTGTGTTTTGTTTTATAGTGGTGTGGGTGTGTGGGTGTGGTGTGTGTATGAGTGTCAGATGTGTGTAGTTTGAATTGTCCAATGTGGTGTAGTTTTGTTTGAGTATGTGTATTTTGAGCGCAGCGGGATGTACCGCCAATGGTTTACCACCATTGAATGTCTGCCGCAGTGATTCGTGGGTCATAATGCTGTGGGCATAGTTCTGTTGGCATAATGGTGTGGGTTTGGATACCGCCAGTTTATCACTGACCTTTGGGCTGGCAGACTTGTGTGTGTGGCTGTATAGTGATGGATTGGTATGTGTGTGTCATAATATGCTTGGCAGTTATGTACGGCGGCGGTGTTATGTTGGCAGCAGTTGGCATGACGGTAAGCGGGATTTACCGCTAATGTCATAATGAGGGCCTAACCTTCCTGTCCTGACTTTTGAAAAAACATGCATCAGTCAACCTTATGTCCCCCTGTCATGCACACGCAAATGAGAATTTTGCAATGCAAAAGGGGTACTTACCAACTGGTCCACCAATCTGAATCACCAGGTGATCCAGTAGATCTCCCTCTTGCACAATGAGGTCTGCCCAACGGTGTTTGAGTTGGTGGTCTGTCCACATGACACCAAAGATCCTCCGTAGGTGGTGGAGCACCTTTGCCCACTGCAGCTTCCGTGCCTCCATTGGGTAGCTCTGAATCTTCAACATCATTGGGAGGTATTGCCTGACCAACTAGATGAACCTTTCCAGTTCATCTCCACTCATTCTTTGCGCTCTCCCCACCCCTGACATATTGCAGTTTACCTCCACTGAAAATAAATTAGACCCCAAAATAATCAAACACTACCCCACCTAACCCTAAATACCCCAAAAGACTAAGCTATCCCTAGACAAATACCTGACAAAACAATTACTATGACAGGACAAAAATACTACACAAAACTTAGCAAAATGACAAAATTAACTGGACAGCAACAGGACACAGCACAAAATTCTGAAAAAAACACCACCCTTCGACCAGCATCAGCTCCACACACCCTCTCACAATCACCGACAAAAAGACTGTTAAGAAAAAGTAAAAGTGAAATCACTGTACCATGTTTGCAGAAAGTAAGTCCTGTTCATCCCTTTCTGTCATGCGTGTTTTTTTTGGCACATGACAGTCTTGCGTGGTAATTTTCCATGAATGCTGACAAGGCCTGTTGACTTGTGGTTGACGCGCAGGGACCAAACATAATTTTATCTATTTGTGATGTATGGGGAATTGCCATTGCATGAACATTTTTGACGCATAACGGGAAAGCATGGTTTTTGTTCAATGAAGGCTGACAAGGCCTGTCAACTTGCGAATGACGCAAAGGGACCAGGCGTCATTTTTATTGAATTGCAATGTATGGAGAATTGCTGTTTGTGTAAAAAAAGTTTGACACATAATGGGAATGCGTGGATTTTGTTGGGAAGGTTGACAGTGCACCCAGATTCACATTACTTGTTAAAGGGGCTATGCATGTATGTAGTCAGTATTGTATGGCTAGTTGTGTGTGCATGTGCATTTATATATGTAACAGTAACATCGGAATGTGTCACCATATGTTTGTTTGTGTGTGCGATGACCGATACCATTTGCATATGTTCATGTATTGGTAGATTATTTCAACATACGTTACCACATGTGTACTGGGAGTGCACATATTTGATGTAACACATATTTGTGGGTCTACCATGTTGTCATATCTGATTTCCAAATGTACGTTGGACAACACCACTTTAGATATGTTGGGCTATGTCAAAAACATATTCATGCATTTGATACCCTTTTTACTCAAAGGGAGTAGTGGACTGCAGCTGGGTTGATTTCACGTAACCCATGGCAATGTGAGTGCATGTGTGCCCACACTGTGGTGTGTTGTATGGTTTAAGGTTCATGATGTTGTGCTACACTTGTAACATATGGTTCCCCATGCATATATGATGCAGGTGATGATGTTCTGACATGTGTCAAAGAAGCTTGGTATGTGATGTGTGTGTGGAAAGATATATTTAGTGTAATATGTGTAATGAATGCCAAAGCAGTGTGTTCATGGGATATGAAACCTCCCAAATCTATCTTCCAGCATGGGCATATGTCTACCACTATTTCATGGCTGTATATTCATATCTGTGCCACATAGGTTTTCCTACATGGGGACATATCTGAAGGTCATATAAGTCTATTAATGATCATGTGATACATATACATTTTCATTACAGGAAAATTTACTTTTTTGCATACTCCAATACACAATACCAGGCCTGAACCATTGAAGTAGTACATGTGTGCTGAGAATTCAAACATATGTGTGCAAGGCACACATTTGGTACATACAATCAACCAAAACATGTTTGTTTTGACTGTTAGATACAATAGCATACAACTGTACTGCACGGTTGCTGTGAGACAATGATGGCGCCCTAGTCATCATTCCTGCTGTGGCACTTTGTGTGCCCACACAGACCCATGGTTGCATGTATTGAAGCAGGTTGACAGTGCTCCACTCCACTCAGTCCACTGTGCACAAGCAGCAGGCCCCTGACTATGTCAAGAGTCAATGTAGCATTAGCAGGGGAGTTAGGGGATGTAGGGTGGGGATCTACCTTCATCATGATTGCTTTTCAGCAGTGCATTCTGCAATCCCCTGCAGACAGACACCTGCACAAAAGTGATCCCATGGCCTGGCATGTTTTGTTTCCTTTAGGGTACTTGATATCAGGCCTGCCCTATCATGTACAGGGGTCTTGCCGCTTGTTCATGTAGAATGTCTTATCATTTCTCATAGTTTGACACAAATGGTTATACATTGTTTGTGTCTTCCATATGAAGCTTGGTTAGGGCATTTATATCTAGTGTAATTTGCTTATGTTTTCCAACCCAGGGGACAGATAATGTCATCTGTCACTACCCTCTGTCACAATAGCATGCAAGCGGCAACTACATCATTGTTGTTGTAGCAAACATGAATGGGTTATGTACTGACCTAGATATCTTCTGTGAATATATGCCTGTGATCATGTGGTAACATTGTTGGGTTATACAGTCAGTGTTGATCTATGTGTGTTCCTTCTCCAACATTAATGGCATATCTTGTTTGGAAGTGATTTGGTCCTGTATTGCTGCCATTCTTTAGGCGGCTTACCCTTTGTACACATCTTCTACTATAACATTGTCCCGTTGTACATGGACAATATGCTGTGTGAGACTTGTGTACTTTGTAGATGAACACATCTTCCTCAGTGGCTATGTGATATTATCCATCCCATTTCCAGGCTTTGCTAGATTACATGACTTCCACACACACATAACAGTGCACCAGCCACATCACTTGTATACTGTCAGAGTGACCTCCCCATGTTGTATCTCCAAGTGTCTTAGGAAGTCTCTCAGATGTTCTTCCACATCCTTTGGTGTACATGTTCATGCTCTCACATCTGCATTCCACAACCTATGTCACTTTCACCATGAGTATATCTTGTTAGTGTGTGGATTCATCTCAACTATGATTGTATGAAAAGCCACGTGCAACATTTCGGTCTCCTTCTTCACCTATATAATTTTGGATGGGTCTGTGACATGTTTGGATATTGCTAGACCTACATGCACATCCCAAACTTGATTGCCATGTGGGAGACCTAAACATTTTAGGATTTTGGTCCCACTAGGTCACTTTCTTTTAGTCAGACTTGTGAGTGTCAATGAGAGGTATGTTTTTACTGTATATGTTGTGTGTGATTGTATCATACATACTTTACTGGGTTACCTTGCAGACACAAACAAACCATTGTAGGTAATTGCTAACACTTTTCTACCTAGGCCATATACCTGTACATCAGTCTTCACATGGATTTCAAGATTAGGTGTAGGCATATGTCAAGACAACACAATTGTGGGACATGTGTCTAAGAATGCACATTAAAAATGCTACAGACTCTGCCTACATTCCACCCACACATTCATGTGGTGGTGCATTCTCCCATTTTATTGATCATTCCTGGACATGGGGCATATGTGTGGAGAGTGGATCAGCACTGATTGCTGCTCCACTTGTCTTGAGACCCTTAGGGCTCTACAGTCAACATGTGTGTTCTATATTTGACAGACAGCACACCATGTGGCAGGGTTGGGGCTAATAGCGCTCACTGAATATAACGCCATGAATATACAGTGCAGGATTTGGGTCAAACGTTTGGCCCTAATTCTGACCAGTACATAACGGTCCATTGATACCAATGGTGTTCCCCCTTGTCATACATGCTCATTGCTGGCATTAAAGCTACTCACTTGAGATGTGACACAGTTTAGTTCCTTAGTATCAAGTACACCATTTTGAAACAGCCGCTACTGTATGTACGCCCCCCCTGCATAAATCTTGCTTCGCATAGTCATGATGTGGTCATTGTCATCCTCCTCCTCACTGGAAACATCTTCCAGTTCATCCCAGGGGACATTAGTCTGAATGCATATGTTATGCAAGACTGCACTTACAAGGATCATCTTGTATACCAGGAGTGGTGCATAAACAGGCTTCCTCCTGTCAGGGCCAAGCACCAGGAACCCACATGTCCTCTCTGCCACATTTCATGTCCTTCTGTGGGCTTCATTGTATGCCCACTCTTCCTTCATTGTCGGGTTGCCAAAAGGAGTCATCACCCATGGCTGGATGCCGTAACCTTTGTCGGCTGCAAAGGAATATGAAAACATGTGTCTGTCATGCATGTTTGTGGTTTCTTATGTGCCATGGCGGATGTTAGTTTTACGTGGAGTGGTGACAGACTTGCATCTGGTATTGTGTGGGTTCCTGTTTTGATGAATGGTTGCATTGGTGTGTGATGGTGGACATTACTGTCATGGGTTGTACCTCATGGACCTGGTGATTGTCAGATTGAATCTGGACTGACAGTTCGACAATGCCAAATATGTGCTTTGTTGTCCATATTTGAGGCCGTGTCCTAATGTTAGTTGAACCTACCACCTCCTTGTAATACAATAATGTAATTTGTATTGACACTATGGTAGCCCTACAAGGCCAAATGCAGGCCACCATGTTTCCATGTGGCACAATGAATGCAGTGCAACATTTAGTGACCCTTTGTGGCAGAATATGCCTGTGCCAAGCATCATGTGTACAAGGGGGAGATTCACACAATAGGAGTTCTAGCAAAATTGGTACAGAGGATTCTCCAAGGTTTCTAAACATGATTTGTCACAGATACTTTCAACACTTGCACAGAGCAAGCGTTAGGAGCGGGCACACCATAGATTTTAACAGGTCCCGAAGAGCTGTGCATGAAATGGTCAGGTATGTTGTCAGTACTACTACAGAGTCCATCTATGGCACCCATTATCTTGACACTATTGCACCTACTCTGTGCCATGTTGTGCTGTATATTGTATAGGGCATCGACATGGTGGCAGTAGGGTGTGGCAAAGGGGCACATTTACAGTGGCGCTGCTGTCCCCACTTTCCTGACACGTGGCCCTTTCACTTTAGACCTGCAGAAGAGTGATGCTCTGGGACTTTGAACCTGTTTTGTGTGCTGTGTACCATGATACAGGTGTTGTGCCCTGTGTGTAGCATGTGATTTCCACCCTTTTTCCCTTGGAAAAGTTCCCTTGCACAAAGTGTTGTTGCCAATTGCTGGCTGGCATACGTATCTGCATGTGGATCATGGGCATAGTGTGGCACAGTTGTATGGTATGTTTTGTGATGCATGCATGTGTTTTGTTTTCAGACACTTTTGTGACAGGAGAGGGAATTATGTTTTTTTTCTGCAATGCCCTGCATCGCCTGACCAGTCCTGCTAAGTTTCATGATCCTCATACACATGCATCTCTGACCTCTTCCAGTACACTGTCAGCAGACCAGCAACCACAGTCCCATGTTGGTACCCTGGTATCACATTAGGGAGTTGCGGAATTGCCAGGTAAAATTGTAGGTGTACTGTGAAGTGTCCATCCCTATACATGGTCTTTCATGGCTTGGGATGCTGTATTCCTATGTGTGAATCACAATGTACCAGACAGGTGAAGGTGAACACAATGGGTACATCTGGTATGTTTTGGTGATATGTAGTTGGTGATGGCAACACTTGGATGGCAATTGATATTGGTGCCACTGGAGGCTTCTACACCATGACAAATGTGGGGCTGTGCCTATAAGTGACTTTCTTTATGTTGAAATGGGCAATGCCATTCACATAGCTAAGCTATTCCTTTTTAGGTCTTATGTGTGTGGGATCTGTATTTAGTTATCAACCAGTGGACACTTGTAGTGGTTTGGGCTGAGCTTCTGTATGAAAGGAGACATAGCTCCACCTGTCCTTCATGTGGTGTTCCAGACAGGTTGTGCCTGTATTATGTACATATGTGTGTATGTCTGTGTGATGTGCAATGAATGCAGTGTAGTGTGGCATGTGGCATATGTGTTGTTGTTTGTACATCTGTGTTCCCCTGTCCATGTGTGTTTAATGTGGTGTATGTATGGTTTGTCCTACAAGGTTAGGGTGTGGTCTGTGTAATGATAGGTATGGTGGCTTACCTACAAGTAGCCCATTGTCCTATTGCCCATCCTGGAACCGCTTGTTGATGGTGGAACGCTGGAATATGTAGGCATCATGGAGGCTGCCAGGATATTTGGCTAGGATGTTTGTGAAGAGCCAATGGTGGTCCACAATGGCTTGAACATTTATAGAATGGGTGTATTTTTGGTTCCTGTAGAGGTGTTCCATTGCAGCAGGTGGCACAAGTAGGACATGGGTGCAGTCCATTACACCCAGCACATGTGGGAACCCATCAATTTGGTAGAAATCTTGCTTGGTCTCCTGCGGAGGTTGCTGGGTGTTGGTGAACCAGATGTGGTGGGATGTAAGGTTGATGATTGCGTCCAGAACCTTTGGAAGGAA
Organism: Pleurodeles waltl; assembly: GCF_031143425.1. Classification (NCBI taxonomy): domain Eukaryota; kingdom Metazoa; phylum Chordata; class Amphibia; order Caudata; family Salamandridae; genus Pleurodeles; species Pleurodeles waltl. Next base: position 171,833,226 of record NC_090438.1, read on the forward strand.
GGCCTAGAAGGATGGCTGGGAGATACCACCCACTTGGGCCCCAGTTGCAGACAGTGAAAACCTCCATGGGGCTGTGGCAAGGGGCCCCTGCACTGCCCATGCTAAAGACCAGGGGCCCCGCGACTCCCCTTTCTGCCAGCCTTTTCCACCATGAAAAGGCTGGCGGGTGGGGGACTCGTAATCCCCTGTGCAGTGCTGCAAGCAGCGCTGCCCTGGAGGATTAAATCCGCCGGGACCGGTCCCGGCGGCGCGACTGTTGGCGGTGCAAACTCCAAAACAGCCCTGCGGTCTTTGACCGCCAGGGTTGTAATGAGGGCCTAAATGTTTTCTTTTCATTTTTTCAGAGCAGGCAGTGGTCCATTGAAATCGGTGGTAACTGCAATTGTTTTGTGACTGCACTCACGGTCACAAAACAATCATACATCACACTGTAACTCGTACTTAGGAAGGGAACACCCCTTCCTAATTGCGACTCGCAAACCTATTTTGAGACTCAGTAAATATATTACCGAATCGCAAAATCGGGTTTGTTCGTACCAAAATGCCTTTTTCTTGTCACAAGCGGCCCAATTCTGAAGTTTGAAACAAGAAAAAAAGTATGTACATCTGGCCCCAAATGTTCTGGTTCTTAATACTATAATGGGATCTTGCAACATTAAAGAAAGGCCATTTGTATGATGCTTTCATGGATGTGAAAGCAACATTTGAACTAGTTCCAAGACCTTCATTATGGGCATCATTAAATGCCTATGCTATCCCTGAAACACTCCTTTTCATTCTAATGCGACTTCACAAGGATGCATATGCATAAGTAAGGTGGGTAAGTGCAGAGTAAATAAGCAAACTCATAGGGGTTAATACAGGGATTCAGAAGGGGTGCATACTGGACCCTGCCCTTTATTCTCTGTATATTAATGGAGTCATTGACTATTTAGATGTCTCTCAGAATGATGCTCCAAAGACAGCAGGAAAGAGAATGCTAGCACTAATGTTCGAAGATGACACACTTTAATAACAAGGACTTCAATGGTTCTACAAATTCTTTTAAATAAGTTTGTAGAATGTTTCCTTCTACGTGGATTAGAAACCAACACAGAGAAAACTAAATGTATGGTGCTTAAACCTCACAAATCATTCAAGGGAGGCTTGGGGATGGGCAATGAGCCATTAGAAGCAGTAACTATGAGTTCCTGGGGGTCAAGATAACTGACACTTTATCATGAGACACACAAAATATGAAAAGTAGAATGATACTAACAAATGAAGTGTTTGTGGTAGCAAACATGAATGGGTTATGTACTGACTTAGATATCTTCTGTGAATATATGCCTGTGATCATGTGGTAACATTGTTGGGTTATACAGTCAGTGTTGATCTATGTGTGTTCCTTCTCAAACATTAATGGCATATCTTGTTTGGAAGTGATTTGGTCCTACATTGCTGCCATTCTTTAGGCGGCTTACCCTTTGTACACATCTTCTACTATAACATTGTCCCGTCGTACATGGACAATATGCTGTGTGAGACTTGTGTACTTTGTAGATGAACACATCTTCCTCAGTGGCTATGTGATATTATCCCTCCCATTTCCAGGCTTTGCTAGATTACATGACTTCCACACACACATAACAGTGCACCAGCCACATCACTTGTAGAGTGTCAGAGTGACCTCCCCATGTTGTATCTCCAAGTGTCTTAGGAAGTCTCTCAGATGTTCTTCCACATCCTTTGGTGTACATGTTCATGCTCTCACATCTGCATTCCACAACCTATGTCACTTTCCCCATGAGTATATCTTGTTAGTGTGTGGATTCATCTCAACTATGATTGTATGAAAAGCCACGTGCAACATTTCGGTCTCCTTCTTCACCTATATAATTTTGGATGGGTCTGTGACATGTTTGGACATTGCTAGACCTACATGCACATCCCAAACTTGATTGCCATGTGGGAGACCTAAACATTTTAGGATTTTGGTCCCACTAGGTCACTTTCTTTTAGTCAGACATGTGAGTGTCAATAAGAGGTATGTTTTTATATGTTGTGTGTGATTGTATCATACATACTTTACTGGGTTACCTTGCAGACACAAACAAACCATTTTAGGTAATTGCTAACAATTTTCTATCTAGGCCATACACCTGTACATCAGTCTTCACATGCATTTCAAGATTAGGTGTAGGCATATGTCAAGACAACACAATTGTGGGACATGTGTCTAAGAATGCACATTGAAAATGCTACAGACTCTGCCTACATTCCACCCACACATTCATGTGGTGGTGCATTCTCCCATTTTATTGATCATTCCTGGACATGGGGCATATGTGCGGAGAGTGGATCAGCACCGATTGCTGCTCCACTTGTCTTGAGACCCTTAGGGCTCTACAGTCAACATGTGTGTTCTATATTTGACAAACAGCACACCATGTGGCAGGGTTGGGGCTAATAGCGGTCACTGAATATAACGCCATGAATATACAGTGCAGGATTTGGGTCAAACGTTTGGCCCTAATTCTGACCAGTACATAACGGGCCATTGATACCAATGGTGTTCCCCCTTGTCATACTTACTCATTGCTGCATTAAAGCTACTCACTTGAGATGTGACACAGTTTAGTTCCTTAGTATCAAGTACACCATTTTGAAACAGCCGCTACTTTATGTACACCCCCCCTGCATAAATCTTGCTTCGCATAGTCATGATGTGGTCATTGTCATCCTCCTCCTCACTGGAAACATCTTCCAGTTCATCCCAGGGGACATTAGTCTGAATGCATATGTTATGCAAGACTGCACATACAAGGATCATCTTGTATACCAGGAGTGGTGCATAAAACAGGCTTCCTCCTGTCAGGGCCAAGCACCAGGAACCCACATGTCCTCTCTGCCACATTTCATGTCCTTCTGTGGGCTTCATTGTATGCCCACTCTTCCTTCATTGTCGGGTTGCCAAAAGGAGTCATCACGCATGGCTGGATGCCTTAACCTTTGTCGGCTGCAAAGGAATATGAAAACATGTGTCTGTCATGCATGTTTGTGGTTTCCTATGTGCCATGGCGGATGTTAGTTTTACGTGGAGTGGTGACAGACTTGCATCTGGTATTGTGTGGGTTCCTGTTTTGATGAATGGTTGCATTGGTGTGTGATGGTGGACATTACTGTCATGGGTTGTACCTCATGGACCTGGTGATTGTCAGATTGAATCTGGACTGACAGTTCGACAATGCCAAATATGTGCTTTGTTGTCCATATTTGAGGCCGTGTCCTAATGTTAGTTGAACCTACCACCTCCTTGTACCACAATAATGTAATTTGTGTTGACACTATGGTAGCCCTACAAGGCCAAATGCAGGCCACCATGTTTCCATGTGGCACAATGCATGCAGTGCAACATTTAGTGACCCTTTGTGGCAGAATATGCCTGTGCCAAGCATCATGTGTACAAGGGGGAGATTCACACAATAGGAGTTCTAGCAAAATTGGTACAGAGGATTCTCCAAGGTTTCTAAACATAATTTGTCACAGATACTTTCAACACTTGCACAGAGCAAGCGTTAGGAGGGGGCACACCATAGATTTTAACGGGTCCCGAAGAGCTGTGCATGAAATGGTCAGGTATGTTGTCAGTACTACTACAGAGTCCATCTATGGCACCCATTATCTTGACACTATTGCACATACTCTGTGCCATGTTGTGCTGTATATTGTGTAGGGCACCGACATGGTGGCAGTAGGGTGCGGCAAAGGGGCACATTTACAGTGGCGCTGCTGTCCCCACTTTCCTGACACGTGGCCCTTTCACTTTAGACCTGCAGAAGAGTGATGCTCTGGGACTTTGAACCTATTTTGTGTGCTGTGTACCATGATACAGGTGTTGTGCCCTGTGTGTAGCATGTGATTTCCACCCTTTTTCCCTTGGAAAAGTTCCCTTGCACAAAGTGTTGTTGCCAATTGCTGGCTGGCATACGTATCTGCATGTGGATCATGGGCATAGTGTGGCACAGTTGTATGGTATGTTTTGTGATGCATGCATGTGTTTTGTTTTCAGACACTTTTGTGACAGGAGAGGGAATGATGGGTTTTTTCTGCAATGCCCTGCATCGCCTGACCAGTCCTGCTAAGTTTCATGATCCTCATACACATGCATCTCTGACCTCCTCCAGTACACTGTCAGCAGACCAGCAGCCACAGTACCATGTTGGTACCCTGGTATCACATTAGGGAGTTGCGGAATTGCCAGGTAAAATTGTAGGTGTACTGTGAAGTGTCCATCCCTATACATGGTCTTTCATGGCTTGGGATGCTGTATTCCTATGTGTGAATCACAATGTACCAGACAGGTGAAGGTGAACACAATGGGTATATCTGGTATGTTTTGGTGATATGTAGTTGGTGAAGGCAACACTTGGATGGCAATTGATATTGGTGCCACTGGAGGTTTCTACACCATGACAAATGTGGGGCTGTGCCTATAAGTGACTTTCTTTACGTTGAAATGGGCAATGCCATTCACATAGCTAAGCTATTCCTTTTTAGGTCTTATGTGTGTGGGATCTGTATTTAGTTATCAACCAGTGGACACTTGTAGTGGTTTGGGCCGAGCTTCTGTATGCAAGGAGACATAGCTCCACCTGTCCTTCATGTGGTGTTCCAGACAGGTTGTGCTTGTATTATGTACATATGTGTGTATGTCTGTGTGATGTGCAATGAATGCAGTGTAGTGTGGCATGTGGCATATGTGTTGTTGTTTGTACATCTGTGTTCCCCTGTCCATGTGTGTTTAATGTGGTGTATGTATGGTTTGTCCTACAAGGTTAGGGTGTGGTCTGTGTAATGATAGGTATGGTGGCTTACCTACAAGTAGCCCATTGCCCTATTGCACATCCTGGAACCGCTTGTTGATGGTGGAACGCTGGAATATGTAGGCATCATGGAGGCTGCCAGGATATTTGGCTAGGATGTTTGTGAAGAGCCAATGGTGGTCCACAATGGCTTGAACATTTATAGAATGGGTGTATTTTCGGTTCCTGTAGAGGTGTTCCATTGCAGCAGGTGGCACAAGTAGGACATGGGTGCAGTCCATTACACCCAGCACATGTGGGAACCCAGCAATTTGGTAGAAATCTTGCTTGGTCTCCTGCGGAGGTTGCTGGGTGTTGGTGAACCAGATGTGGTGGGATGTAAGGTTGATGATTGCGTCCAGAACCTTTGGAAGGAAGGCCTAGAAGGATGGCTGGGAGATACCACCCACTTGGGCCCTAGTTGCAGACAGTGAAAAGCTCCATGGGGCTGTGGAAAGGGGCCCCTGCACTGCCCATGCTAAAGACCAGGGGCCCGCGACTCCCCTTTCTGCCAGCCTTTTCCACCATGAAAAGGCTGGCGGGAGGGGGACTCGTAATCCCCTGTGCAGTGCTGCAAGCAGCGCTGCCCTGGAGGATTAAATCCGCTGGGACCGGTCCCGGCGGCGCGACTGTTGGCGGTGCAAACTCCAAAACAGCCCTGCGGTCTTTGACCGCCAGGGTTGTAATGAGGGCCTAAATGTTTTCTTTTCATTTTTTCAGAGCAGGCAGTGGTCCATTGAAATCGGTGGTAACTGCAATTGTTTTGTGACTGCACTCACGGTCACAAAACAATCATACATCACACTGTAACTCGTACTTAGGAAGGGAACACCCCTTCCTAATTGCGACTCGCAAACCTATTTTGAGACTCAGTAAATATATTACTGAATCGCAAAATAGGGTTTGTTCGTACCAAAATGCCTTTTTCTTGTCACAAGCGGCCCAATTCTGAAGTTTGCAACAAGAAAAAAAGTATGTACATCTGGCCCCAAATGTTCTGGTTCTTAATACTATAATGGGATCTTGCAACATTAAAGAAAGGCCATTTGTATGATGCTTTCATGGATGTGAAAGCAACATTTGAACTAGTTCCAAGACCTTCATTATGGGTATCATTAAATGCCTATGCTATCCCTGAAACACTCCTTTTCATTCTAATGCGACTTCACAAGGATGCATATGCATAAGTAAGGTGGGTAAGTGCAGAGTAAATAAGCAAACGCATAGGGGTTAATACAGGGATTCAGAAGGGGTGCATACTGGACCCTGCCCTTTATTCTCTGTATATTAATGGAGTCATTGACTATTTAGATGTCTCTCAGAATGATGCTCCAAAGACAGCAGGAAAGAGAATGCTAGCACTAATGTTCGAAGATGACACACTTTAATAACAAGGACTTCAATGGTTCTACAAATTCTTTTAAATACGTTTGTAGAATGTTTCCTTCTACGTGGATTAGAAACCAACACAGAGAAAACTAAATGTATGGTGCTTAAACCTCACAAATCATTCAAGGGAGGCTTGGGGATGGGCAATGAGCCATTAGAAGCAGTAACTATGAGTTCCTGGGGGTCAAGATAACTGACACTTTATCATGAGACACACAAAATATGAAAAGTAGAATGATACTAACAAATGAAGTGTTTGTGGTAGCAAACATGAATGGGTTATGTACTGACCTAGATATCTTCTGTGAATATATGCCTGTGATCATGTGGTAACATTGTTGGGTTATACAGTCAGTGTTGATCTATGTGTGTTCCTTCTCCAACATTAATGGCATATCTTGTTTGGAAGTGATTTGGTCCTACATTGCTGCCATTCTTTAGGCGGCTTACCCTTTGTACACATCTTCTACTATAACATTGTCCCGTCGTACATGGACAATATGCTGTGTGAGACTTGTGTACTTTGTAGATGAACACATCTTCCTCAGTGGCTATGTGATATTATCCCTCCCATTTCCAGGCTTTGCTAGATTACATGACTTCCACACACACATAACAGTGCACCAGCCACATCACTTGTAGAGTGTCAGAGTGACCTTCCCATGTTGTATCTCCAAGTGTCTTAGGAAGTCTCTCAGATGTTCTTCCACATCCTTTGGTGTACATGTTCATGCTCTCACATCTGCATTCCACAACCTATGTCACTTTCACCATGAGTATATCTTGTTAGTGTGTGGATTCATCTCAACTATGATTGTATGAAAAGCCACGTGCAACATTTCGGTCTCCTTCTTCACCTATATAATTTTGGATGGGTCTGTGACATGTTTGGACATTGCTAGACCTACATGCACATCCCAAACTTGATTGCCATGTGGGAGACCTAAACGTTTTAGGATTTTGGTCCCACTAGGTCACTTTCTTTTAGTCAGACATGTGAGTGTCAATGAGAGGCATGTTTTTATATGTTGTGTGTGATTGTATCATACATACTTTACTGGGTTACCTTGCAGACACAAACAAACCATTTTAGGTAATTGCTAACAATTTTCTACCTAGGCCATACACCTGTACATCAGTCTTCACATGGATTTCAAGATTAGGTGTAGGCATATGTCAAGACAACACAATTGTGGGACATGTGTCTAAGAATGCACATTGAAAATGCTACAGACTCTGCCTACATTCCACCCACACATTCATGTGGTGGTGCATTCTCCCATTTTATTGATCATTCCTGGACATGGGGCATATGTGTGGAGAGTGGATCAGCACCGATTGCTGCTCCACTTGTCTTGAGACCCTTAGGGCTCTACAGTCGACATGTGTGTTCTATATTTGACAGACAGCACACCATGTGGCAGGGTTGGGGCTAATAGCGCTCACTGAATATAACGCCATGAATATACAGTGCAGGATTTGGGTCAAACGTTTGGCCCTAATTCTGACCAGTACATAACGGGCCATTGATACCAATGGTGTTCCCCCTTGTCATACTTACTCATTGCTGGCATTAAAGCTACTCACTTGAGATGTGACACAGTTTAGTTCCTTAGTATCAAGTACACCATTTTGAAACAGCCGCTACTGTATGTACGCCCCCCCCTGCATAAATCTTGCTTCGCATAGTCATGATGTGGTCATTGTCATCCTCCTCCTCACTGGAAACATCTTCCAGTTCATCCAGGGGACATTAGTCTGAATGCATATGTTATGCAAGACTGCACATACAAGGATCATCTTGTATACCAGGAGTGGTGCATAAAACAGGCTTCCTCCTGTCAGGGCCAAGCACCAGGAACCCACATGTCCTCTCTGCCACCTTTCATGTCCTTCTGTGGGCTTCATTGGATGCCCACTCTTCCTTCATTGTCGGGTTGCCAAAAGGAGTCATCACCCATGGCTGGATGCCGTAACCTTTGTCGGCTGCAAAGGAATATGAAAACATGTGTCTGTCATGCATGTTTGTGGTTTCCTATGTGCCATTGCGGATGTTAGTTTTACGTGGAGTGGTGACAGACTTGCATTTGGTATTGTGTGGGTTCCTGTTTTGATGAATGGTTGCATTGGTGTGTGATGGTGAACATTACTGTCATGGGTTGTACCTCATGGACCTGGTGATTGTCAGATTGAATCTGGACTGACAGTTCGACAATGCCAAATATGTGCTTTGTTGTCCATATTTGAGGCCGTGTCCTAATGTTAGTTGAACCTACCACCTCCTTGTACCACAATAATGTAATTTGTGTTGACACTATGGTAGCCCTACAAGGCCAAATGCAGGCCACCATGTTTCCATGTGGCACAATGCATGCAGTGCAACATTTAGTGACCCTTTGTGGCAGAATATGCCTGTGCCAAGCATCATGTGTACAAGGGGGAGTTCACACAATAGGAGTTCTAGCACAATTGGTACAGAGGATTCTCCAAGGTTTCTAAACATGATTTGTCACAGATACTTTCAACACTTGCACAGAGCAAGCGTTAGGAGGGGGCACACCATAGATTTTAACGGGTCCCAAAGAGCTGTGCATGAAATGGTCAGGTATGTTGTCAGTACTACTACAGAGTCCATCTGTGGCACCCATTATCTTGACACTATTGCACCTACTCTGTGCCATGTTGTGCTGTATATTGTATAGGGCACCGACATGGTGGCAGTAGGGTGCGGCAAAGGGGCACATTTACAGTGGCGCTGCTGTCCCCACTTTCCTGACACGTGGCCCTTTCACTTTAGACCTGCAGAAGAGTGATGCTCTGGGACTTTGAACCTATTTTGTGTGCTGTGTACCATGATACAGGTGTTGTGCCCTGTGTGTAGCATGTGATTTCCACCCTTTTTCCCTTGGAAAAGTTCCCTTGCACAAAGTGTTGTTGCCAATTGCTGGCTGGCATACGTATCTGCATGTGGATCATGGGCATAGTGTGGCACAGTTGTATGGTATGTTTTGTGATGCATGCATGTGTTTTGTTTTCAGACACTTTTGTGACAGGAGAGGGAATGATGGTTTTTTTCTGCAATGCCCTGCATCGCCTGACCAGTCCTGCTAAGTTTCATGATCCTCATACACATGCATCTCTGACCTCTTCCAGTACACTGTCAGCAAACCAGCAGCCACAGTCCCATGTTGGTACCCTGGTATCACATTAGGGAGTTGCAGAATTGCCAGGTAAAATTGTAGGTGTACTGTGAAGTGTCCATCCCTATACATGGTCTTTCATGGCTTGGGATGCTGTATTCCTATGTGTGAATCACAATCTACCAGACAGGTGAAGGTGAACACAATGGGTACATCTGGTATGTTTTGGTGATATGTAGTTGGTGATGGCAACACTTGGATGGCAATTGATATTGGTGCCACTGGAGGCTTCTACACCATGACAAATGTGGGGCTGTGCCTATAAGTGACTTTCTTTACATTGAAATGGGCAATGCCATTCACATAGCTAAGCTATTCCTTTTTAGGTCTTATGTGTGTGGGATCTGTATTTAGTTATCAACCAGTGGACACTTGTAGTGGTTTGGGCCGAGCTTCTGTATGCAAGGAGACATAGCTCCACCTGTCCTTCATGTGGTGTTCCAGACAGGTTGTGCCTGTATTATGTACATATGTGTGTATGTCTGTGTGATGTGCAATGAATGCAGTGTAGTGTGGCATGTGGCATATGTGTTGTTGTTTGTACATCTGTGTTCCCCTGTCCATGTGTGTTTAATGTGGTGTATGTATGGTTTGTCCTACAAGGTTAGGGTGTGGTCTGTGTAATGATAGGTATGGTGGCTTACCTACAAGTAGCCCATTGCCCTATTGCCCATCCTGGAACCGCTTGTTGATGGTGGAACGCTGGAATATGTAGGCATCATGGAGGCTGCCAGGATATTTGGCTAGGATGTTTGTGAAGAGCCAATGGTGGTCCACAATGGCTTGTACGTTTATAGAATGGGTGTATTTTCGGTTCCTGTAGAGGTGTTCCATTGCAGCAGGTGGCAGAAGTAGGACATGGGTGCAGTCCATTACACCCAGCACATGTGGGAACCCAGCAATTTGGTAGAAATCTTGCTTGGTCTCCTGCGGAGGTTGCTGGGTGTTGGTGAACCAGATGTGGTGGGATGTAAGGTTGATGATTGCGTCCAGAACCTTTGGAAGGAAGGCCTAGAAGGATGGCTGGGAGATACCACCCACTTGGGCCCCAGTTGCAGACAGTGAAAAGCTCCATGGGGCTGTGGCAAGGTGCCCCTGCACTGCCCATGCTAAAGACCAGGGGCCCCGCGACTCCCCTTTCTGCCAGCCTTTTCCACCATGAAAAGGCTGGCGGGAGGGGGACTCGTAATCCCCTGTGCAGTGCTGCAAGCAGCGCTGCCCTGGAGGATTAAATCCGCCGGGACCGGTCCTGGCGGCGCGACTGTTGGCGGTGCAAACTCCAAAACAGCCCTGCGGTCTTTGACCGCCAGGGTTGTAATGAGGGCCTAAATGTTTTCTTTTCATTTTTTCAGAGCAGGCAGTGGTCCATTGAAATCGGTGGTAACTGCAATTGTTTTGTGACTGCACTCACGGTCACAAAACAATCATACATCACACTGTAACTCGTACTTAGGAAGGGAACACCCCTTCCTAATTGCGACTCTCAAACCTATTTTGAGACTCAGTAAATATATTACAGAATCGCAAAATAGGGTTTGTTCGTACCAAAATGCCTTTTTCTTGTCACAAGCGGCCCAATTCTGTAGTTTGCAACAAGAAAAAAGTATGTACATCTGGCCCCAAATGTTCTGGTTCTTAATACTATAATGGGATCTTGCAACATTAAAGAAAGGCCATTTGTATGATGCTTTCATGGATGTGAAAGCAACATTTGAACTAGTTCCAAGACCTTCATTATGGGCATCATTAAATGCCTATGCTATCCCTGAAACACTCCTTTTCATTCTAATGCGACTTCACAAGGATGCATATGCATAAGTAAGGTGGGTAAGTGCAGAGTAAATAAGCAAACTCATAGGGGTTAATACAGGGATTCAGAAGGGGTGCATACTGGATCCTGCCCTTTATTCTCTGTATATTAATGGAGTCATTAACTATTTAGATGTCTCTCAGAATGATGCTCCAAAGACAGCAGGAAAGAGAATGCTAGCACTAATGTTCGAAGATGACACACTTTAATAACAAGGACTTCAATGGTTCTACAAATTCTTTTAAATAAGTTTGTAGAATGTTTCCTTCTACGTGGATTAGAAACCAACACAGAGAAAACTAAATGTATGGTGCTTAAACCTCACAAATCATTCAAGGGAGGCTTGGGGATGGGCAATGAGCCATTAGAGGCAGTAACTATGAGTTCCTGGGGGTCAAGATAACTGACACTTTATCATGAGACACACAAAATATGAAAAGTAGAATGATACTAACAAATGAAGTGTTTGTGGTAGCAAACATGAATGGGTTATGTACTGACCTAGATATCTTCTGTGAATATATGCCTGTGATCATGTGGTAACATTGTTGGGTTATACAGTCAGTGTTGATCTATGTGTGTTCCTTCTCCAACATTAATGGCATATCTTGTTTGGAAGTGATTTGGTCCTACATTGCTGCCATTCTTTAGGCGGCTTACCCTTTGTACACATCTTCTACTATAACATTGTCCCGTCGTACATGGACAATATGCTGTGTGAGACTTGTGTACTTTGTAGATGAACACATCTTCCTCAGTGGCTATGTGATATTATCCCTCCCATTTCCAGGCTTTGCTAGATTACATGACTTCCACACACACATAACAGTGCACCAGCCACATCACTTGTAGAGTGTCAGAGTGACCTCCCCATGTTGTATCTCCAAGTGTCTTAGGAAGTCTCTCAGATGTTCTTCCACATCCTTTGGTGTACATGTTCATGCTCTCACATCTGCATTCCACAACCTATGTCACTTTCACCATGAGTATATCTTGTTAGTGTGTGGATTCATCTCAACTATGATTGTATGAAAAGCCACGTGCAACATTTTGGTCTCCTTCTTCACCTATATAATTTTGGATGGGTCTGTGACATGTTTGGACATTGCTAGACCTACATGCACATCCCAAACTTGATTGCCATGTGGGAGACCTAAACATTTTAGGATTTTGGTCCCACTAGGTCACTTTCTTTTAGTCAGACATGTGAGTGTCAATGAGAGGTATGTTTTTATATGTTGTGTGTGATTGTATCATACATACTTTACTGGGTTACCTTGCAGACACAAACAAACCATTTTAGGTAGTTGCTAACAATTTTCTACCTAGGCCATACACCTGTACATCAGTCTTCACATGGATTTCAAGATTAGGTGTAGGCATATGTCAAGACAACACAATTGTGGGACATGTGTCTAAGAATGCACATTGAAAATGCTACAGACTCTGCCTACATTCCACCCACACATTCATGTGGTGGTGCATTCTCCCATTTTATTGATCATTCCTGGACATGGGGCATATGTGTGGAGAGTGGATCAGCACCGATTGCTGCTCCACTTGTCTTGAGACCCTTAGGGCTCTACAGTCAACATGTGTGTTCTATATTTGACAGACAGCACACCATGTGGCAGGGTTGGGGCTAATAGCGCTCACTGAATATAACGCCATGAATATACAGTGCAGGATTTGGGTCAAACGTTTGGCCCTAATTCTGACCAGTACATAACGGGCCATTGATACCAATGGTGTTCCCCCTTGTCATACTTACTCATTGCTGGCATTAAAGCTACTCACTTGAGATGTGACACAGTTTAGTTCCTTAGTATCAAGTACACCATTTTGAAACAGCCGCTACTGTATGTACGCCCCCCCTGCATAAATCTTGCTTCGCATAGTCATGATGTGGTCATTGTCATCCTCCTCCTCACTGGAAACATCTTCCAGTTCATCCAGGGGACATTAGTCTGAATGCATATGTTATGCAAGACTGCACATACAAGGATCATCTTGTATACCAGGAGTGGTGCATAAAACAGGCTTCCTCCTGTCAGGGCCAAGCACCAGGAACCCACATGTCCTCTCTGCCACATTTCATGTCCTTCTGTGGGCTTCATTGTATGCCCACTCTTCCTTCATTGTCGGGTTGCCAAAAGGAGTCATCACCCATGGCTGGATGCCGTAACCTTTGTCGGCTGCAAAGGAATATGAAAACATGTGTCTGTCATGCATGTTTGTGGTTTCCTATGTGCCATGGCGGATGTTAGTTTTACGTGGAGTGGTGACAAACTTGCATCTGGTACTGTGTGGGTTCCTGTTTTGATGAATGGTTGCATTGGTGTGTGATGGTGGACATTACTGTCATGGGTTGTACCTCATGGACCTGGTGATTGTCAGATTGAATCTGGACTGACAGTTCGACAATGCCAAATATGTGCTTTGTTGTCCATATTTGAGGCCGTGTCCTAATGTTAGTTGAACCTACCACCTCCTTGTACCACAATAATGTAATTTGTGTTGACACTATGGTAGCCCTACAAGGCCAAATGCAGGCCACCATGTTTCCATGTGGCACAATGCATGCAGTGCAACATTTAGTGACCCTTTGTGGCAGAATATGCCTGTGCCAAGCATCATGTGTACAAGGGGGAGATTCACACAATAGGAGTTCTAGCAAAATTGGTACAGAGGATTCTCCAAGGTTTCTAAACATGATTTGTCACAGATATTTTCAACACTTGCACAGAGCAAGCGTTAGGAGGGGGCACACCATAGATTTTAACGGGTCCCAAAGAGCTGTGCATGAAATGGTCAGGTATGTTGTCAGTACTACTACAGAGTCCATCTATGGCACCCATTATCTTGACACTATTGCACCTACTCTGTGCCATGTTGTGCTGTATATTGTATAGGGCACCGACATGGTGGCAGTAGGGTGCGGCAAAGGGGCACATTTACAGTGGCGCTGCTGTCCCCACTTTCCTGACACGTGGCCCTTTCACTTTAGACCTGCAGAAGAGTGATGCTCTGGGACTTTGAACCTATTTTGTGTGCTGTGTACCATGATACAGGTGTTGTGCCCTGTGTGTAGCATGTGATTTCCACCCTTTTTCCCTTGGAAAAGTTCCCTTGCACAAAGTGTTGTTGCCAATTGCTGGCTGGCATACGTATCTGCATGTGGATCATGGGCATAGTGTGGCACAGTTGTATGGTATGTTTTGTGATGCATGCATGTGTTTTGTTTTCAGACACTTTTGTGACAGGAGAGGGAATGATGGTTTTTTTCTGCAATGCCCTGCATCGCCTGACCAGTCCTGCTAAGTTTCATGATCCTCATACACATGCATCTCTGACCTCTTCCAGTACACTGTCAGCAAACCAGCAGCCACAGTCCCATGTTGGTACCCTGGTATCACATTAGGGAGTTGCGGAATTGCCAGGTAAAATTGTAGGTGTACTGTGAAGTGTCCATCCCTATACATGGTCTTTCATGGCTTGGGATGCTGTATTCCTATGTGTGAATCACAATGTACCAGACAGGTGAAGGTGAACACAATGGGTACATCTGGTATGTTTTGGTGATATGTAGTTGGTGATGGCAACACTTGGATGGCAATTGATATTGGTGCCACTGGAGGCTTCTACACCATGACAAATGTGGGGCTGTGCCTATAAGTGACTTTCTTTACGTTGAAATGGGCAATGCCATTCACATAGCTAAGCTATTCCTTTTTAGGTCTTATGTGTGTGGGATCTGTATTTAGTTATCAACCAGTGGACACTTGTAGTGGTTTGGGCCGAGCTTCTGTATGCAAGGAGACATAGCTCCACCTGTCCTTCATGTGGTGTTCCAGACAGGTTGTGCCTGTATTATGTACATATGTGTGTATGTCTGTGTGATGTGCAATGAATGCAGTGTAGTGTGGCATGTGGCATATGTGTTGTTGTTTGTACATCTGTGTTCCCCTGTCCATGTGTGTTTAATGTGGTGTATGTATGGTTTGTCCTACAAGGTTAGGGTGTGGTCTGTGTAATGATAGGTATGGTGGCTTACCTACAAGTAGCCCATTGCCCTATTGCCCATCCTGGAACCGCTTGTTGATGGTGGAACGCTGGAATATGTAGGCATCATGGAGGCTGCCAGGATATTTGGCTAGGATATTTGTGAAGAGCCAATGGTGGTCCACAATGGCTTGAACGTTTATAGAATGGGTGTATTTTCGGTTCCTGTAGAGGTGTTCAATTGCAGCAGGTGGCAGAAGTAGGACATGGGTGCAGTCCATTACACCCAGCACATGTGGGAACCCAGCAATTTGGTAGAAATCTTGCTTGGTCTCCTGCGGAGGTTGCTGGGTGTTGGTGAACCAGATGTGGTGGGATGTAAGGTTGATGATTGCGTCCAGAACCTTTGGAAGGAAGGCCTAGAAGGATGGCTGGGAGATACCACCCACTTGGGCCCCAGTTGCAGACAGTGAAAAGCTCCATGGGGCTGTGGCAAGGGGCCCCTGCACTGCACATGCTAAAGACCAGGGGCCCCGCGACTCCCCTTTCTGCCAGCCTTTTCCACCATGAAAAGGCTGGCGGGAGGGGGACTCGTAATCCCCTGTGCAGTGCTGCAAGCAGCGCTGCCCTGGAGGATTAAATCCGCCGGGACCGGTCCTGGCGGCGCGACTGTTGGCGGTGCAAACTCCAAAACAGCCCTGCGGTCTTTGACCGCCAGGGTTGTAATGAGGGCCTAAATGTTTTCTTTTCATTTTTTCAGAGTAGGCAGTGGTCCATTGAAATCGGTGGTAACTGCAATTGTTTTGTGACTGCACTCACGGTCACAAAACAATCATACATCACACTGTAACTCGTACTTAGGAAGGGAACACCCCTTCCTAATTGCGACTCTCAAACCTATTTTGAGACTCAGTAAATATATTACAGAATTGCAAAATAGGGTTTGTTCGTACCAAAATGCCTTTTTCTTGTCACAAGCGGCCCAATTCTGTAGTTTGCAACAAGAAAAAAGTATGTACATCTGGCCCCAAATGTTCTGGTTCTTAATACTATAATGGGATCTTGCAACATTAAAGAAAGGCCATTTGTATGATTCTTTCATGGATGTGAAAGCAACATTTGAACTAGTTCCAAGACCTTCATTATGGGCATCATTAAATGGCTATGCTATCCCTGAAACACTCCTTTTCATTCTAATGCGACTTCACAAGGATGCATATGCATAAGTAAGGTGGGTAAGTGCAGAGTAAATAAGCAAACTCATAGGGGTTAATACAGGGATTCAGAAGGGGTGCATACTGGAACCTGCCCTTTAATCTCTGTATATTAATGGAGTCATTGACTATTTAGATGTCTCTTAGAATGATGCTCCAAAGACAGCAGGAAAGAGAATGCTAGCACTAATGTTCGAAGATGACACACTTTAATAAC
Organism: Pleurodeles waltl; assembly: GCF_031143425.1. Classification (NCBI taxonomy): domain Eukaryota; kingdom Metazoa; phylum Chordata; class Amphibia; order Caudata; family Salamandridae; genus Pleurodeles; species Pleurodeles waltl. Next base: position 171,849,902 of record NC_090438.1, read on the forward strand.
AAGGACTTCAATGGTTCTACAAATTCTTTTAAATAAGTTTGTAGAATGTTTCCTTCTACGTGGATTAGAAACCAACACAGAGAAAACTAAATGTATGGTGCTTAAACCTCACAAATCATTCAAGGGAGGCTTGGGGATGGGCAATGAGCCATTAGAAGCAGTAACTATGAGTTCCTGTGGGTCAAGATAACTGACACTTTATCATGAGACACACAAAATATGAAAAGTAGAATGATACTAACAAATGAAGTGTTTGTGGTAGCAAACATGAATGGGTTATGTACTGACCTAGATATCTTCTGTGAATATATGCCTGTGATCATGTGGTAACATTGTTGGGTTATACAGTCAGTGTTGATCTATGTGTGTTCCTTCTCCAACATTAATGGCATATCTTGTTTGGAAGTGATTTGGTCCTACATTGCTGCCATTCTTTAGGCGGCTTACCCTTTGTACACATCTTCTACTATAACATTGTCCCGTCGTACATGGACAATATGCTGTGTGAGACTTGTGTACTTTGTAGATGAACACATCTTCCTCAGTGGCTATGTGATATTATCCCTCCCATTTCCAGGCTTTGCTAGATTACATGACTTCCACACACACATAACAGTGCACCAGCCACATCACTTGTAGAGTGTCAGAGTGACCTCCCCATGTTGTATCTCCAAGTGTCTTAGGAAGTCTCTCAGATGTTCTTCCACATCCTTTGGTGTACATGTTCATGCTCTCACATCTGCATTCCACAACCTATGTCACTTTCACCATGAGTATATCTTGTTAGTGTGTGGATTCATCTCAACTATGATTGTATGAAAAGCCAGGTGCAACATTTCGGTCTCCTTCTTCACCTATATAATTTTGGATGGGTCTGTGACATGTTTGGACATTGCTAGACCTACATGCACATCCCAAACTTGATTGCCATGTGGGAGACCTAAACATTTTAGGATTTTGGTCCCACTAGGTCACTTTCTTTTAGTCAGACATGTGAGTGTCAATGAGAGGTATGTTTTTATATGTTGTGTGTGATTGTATCATACATACTTTACTGGGTTACCTTGCAGACACAAACAAACCATTTTAGGTAATTGCTAACAATTTTCTACCTAGTCCATACACCTGTACATCAGTCTTCACATGGATTTCAAGATTAGGTGTAGGCATATGTCAAGACAACACAATTGTGGGACATGTGTCTAAGAATGCACATTGAAAATGCTACAGACTCTGCCTACATTCCACCCACACATTCATGTGGTGGTGCATTCTCCCATTTCATTGATCATTCCTGGACATGGGGCATATGTGTGGAGAGTGGATCAGCACCGATTGCTGCTCCACTTGTCTTGAGACCCTTAGGGCTCTACAGTCAACATGTGTGTTCTATATTTGACAGACAGCACACCATGTGGCAGGGTTGGGGCTAATAGCGCTCACTGAATATAACGCCATGAATATACAGTGCAGGATTTGGGTCAAACGTTTGGCCCTAATTCTGACCAGTACATAACGGGCCATTGATACCAATGGTGTTCCCCCTTGTCATACTTACTCATTGCTGGCATTAAAGCTACTCACTTGAGATGTGACACAGTTTAGTTCCTTAGTATCAAGTACACCATTTTGAAACAGCCGCTACTGTATGTACGCCCCCCCTGCATAAATCTTGCTTCGCATAGTCATGATGTGGTCATTGTCATCCTCCTCCTCACTGGAAACATCTTCCAGTTCATCCAGGGGACATTAGTCTGAATGCATATGTTATGCAAGACTGCACATACAAGGATCATCTTGTATACCACGAGTTGTGCATAAAACAGGCTTCCTCCTGTCAGGGCCAAGCACCAGGAACCCACATGTCCTCTCTGCCACATTTCATGTCCTTCTGTGGGCTTCATTGTATGCCCACTCTTCCTTCATTGTCGGGTTGCCAAAAGGAGTCATCACCCATGGCTGGATGCCGTAACCTTTGTCGGCTGCAAAGGAATATGAAAACATGTGTCTGTCATGCATGTTTGTGGTTTCCTATGTGCCATGGCGGATGGTAGTTTTACGTGGAGTGGTGACAGACTTGCATCTGGTATTGTGTGGGTTCCTGTTTTGATGAATGGTTGCATTGGTGTGTGATGGTGGACATTACTGTCATGGGTTGTACCACATGGAGCGGGTGATTGTCAGATTGAATCTGGACTGACAGTTCGACAATGCCAAATATGTGCTTTGTTGTCCATATTTGAGGCCGTGTCCTAATGTTAGTTGAACCTACCACCTCCTTGTACCACAATAATGTAATTTGTGTTGACACTATGGTAGCCCTACAAGGCCAAATGCAGGCCACCATGTTTCCATGTGGCACAATGCATGCAGTGCAACATTTAGTGACCCTTTGTGGCAGAATATGCCTGTGCCAAGCATCATGTGTACAAGGGGGAGATTCACACAATAGGAGTTCTAGCAAAATTAGTACAGAGGATTCTCCAAGATTTCTAAACATGATTTGTCACAGATATTTTCAACACTTGCACAGAGCAAGCGTTAGGAGGGGGCACACCATAGATTTTAACGGGTCCAAAGAGCTGTGCATGAAATGGTCAGGTATGTTGTCAGTACTACTACAGAGTCCATCTATGGCACCCATTATCTTGACACTATTGCACCTACTCTGTGCCATGTTGTGCTGTATATTGTATAGGGCACCGACATGGTGGCAGTAGGGTGCGGCAAAGGGGCACATTTACAGTGGCGCTGCTGTCCCCACTTTCCTGACACGTGGCCCTTTCACTTTAGACCTGCAGAAGAGTGATGCTCTGGGACTTTGAACCTATTTTGTGTGCTGTGTACCATGATACAGGTGTTGTGCCCTGTGTGTAGCATGTGATTTCCACCCTTTTTCCCTTGGAAAAGTTCCCTTGCACAAAGTGTTGTTGCCAATTGCTGGCTGGCATACATATCTGCATGTGGATCATGGGCATAGTGTGGCACAGTTGTATGGTATGTTTTGTGATGCATGCATGTGTTTTGTTTTCAGACACTTTTGTGACAGGAGAGGGAATTAAGTTTTTTTTCTGCAATGCCCTGCATCGCCTGACCAGTCCTGCTAAGTTTCATGATCCTCATACACATGCATCTCTGACCTCTTCCAGTACACTGTCAGCAAACCAGCAGCCACAGTCCCATGTTGGTACCCTGGTATCACATTAGGGAGTTGCGGAATTGCCAGGTAAAATTGTAGGTGTACTGTGAAGTGTCCATCCCTATACATGGTCTTTCATGGCTTGGGATGCTGTATTCCTATGTGTGAATCACAATGTACCAGACAGGTGAAGGTGAACACAATGGGTACATCTGGTATGTTTTGGTGATATGTAGTTGGTGATGGCAACACTTGGATGGCAATTGATATTGGTGCCACTGGAGGCTTCTACACCATGACAAATGTGGGGCTGTGCCTATAAGTGACTTTCTTTACGTTGAAATGGGCAATGCCATTCACATAGCTAAGCTATTCCTTTTTAGGTCTTATGTGTGTGGGATCTGTATTTAGTTATCAACCAGTGGACACTTGTAGTGGTTTGGGCCGAGCTTCTGTATGCAAGGAGACATAGCTCCACCTGTCCTTCATGTGGTGTTCCAGACAGGTTGTGCCTGTATTATGTACATATGTGTGTATGTCTGTGTGATGTGCAATGAATGCAGTGTAGTGTGGCATGTGGCATATGTGTTGTTGTTTGTACATCTGTGTTCCCCTGTCCATGTGTGTTTAATGTGGTGTATGTATGGTTTGTCCTACAAGGTTAGGGTGTGGTCTGTGTAATGATAGGTATGGTGGCTTACCTACAAGTAGCCCATTGCCCTATTGCCCATCCTGGAACCGCTTGTTGATGGTGGAACGCTGGAATATGTAGGCATCATGGAGGCTGCCAGGATATTTGGCTAGGATATTTGTGAAGAGCCAATGGTGGTCCACAATGGCTTGAACGTTTATAGAATGGGTGTATTTTCGGTTCCTGTAGAGGTGTTCCATTGCAGCAGGTGGCACAAGTAGGACATGGGTGCAGTCCATTACACCCAGCACATGTGGGAACCCAGCAATTTGGTTGAAATCTTGCTTGGTCTCCTGCGGAGGTTGCTGGGTGTTGGTGAACCAGATGTGGTGGGATGTAAGGTTGATTATTGCGTCCAGAACCTTTGGAAGGAAGGCCTAGAAGGATGGCTGGGAGATACCACCCACTTGGGCCCCAGTTGCAGACAGTGAAAAGCTCCATGGGGCTGTGGCAAGGGGTCCCTGCACTGCCCATGCTAAAGACCAGGGGCCCCGTGACTCCCCTTTCTGCCAGCCTTTTCCACCATGAAAAGGATGGCGGGAGGGGGACTCGTAATCCCCTGTGCAGTGCTGCAAGCAGCGCTGCCCTGGAGAATTAAATCCGCCGGGACCGGTCCTGGTGGCGCGACTGTTGGCGGTGCAAACTCCAAAACAGCCCTGCAGTCTTTGACCGCCAGGGTTGTAATGAGGGCCTAAATGTTTTCTTTTCATTTTTTCAGAGCCGGCAGTGGTCCATTGAAATCGGTGGTAACTGCAATTGTTTTGTGACTGCACTCACGGTCACAAAACAATCATACATCACACTGTAACTCGTACTTAAGAAGGGAACACCCCTTCCTAATTGCGACTCTCAAACCTATTTTGAGACTCAGTAAATATATTACAGAATCGCAAAATAGGGTTTGTTTGTACCAAAATGCCTTTTTCTTGTCACAAGCGGCCCAATTCTGTAGTTTGCAACAAGAAAAAAGTATGTACATCTGGCCCCAAATGTTCTGGTTCTTAATACTATAATGGGATCTTGCAACATTAAAGAAAGGCCATTTGTATGATGCTTTCATGGATGTGAAAGCAACATTTGAACTAGTTCCAAGACCTTCACTATGGGCATCATTAAATGCCTATGCTATCCCTGAAACACTCCTTTTCATTCTAATGCGACTTCACAAGGATGCATATGCATAAGTAAGGTGGGTAAGTGCAGAGTAAATAAGCAAACTCATAGGGGTTAATATAGGGATTCAGAAGGGGTGCATACTGGACCCTGCCCTTTATTCTCTGTATATTAATGGAGTCATTGACTATTTAGATGTCTCTCAGAATGATGCTCCAAAGACAGCAGGAAAGAGAATGCTAGCACTAATGTTCGAAGATGACACACTTTAATAACAAGGACTTCAATGGTTCTACAAATTCTTTTAAATAAGTTTGTAGAATGTTTCCTTCTACGTGGATTAGAAACCAACACAGAGAAAACTAAATGTATGGTGCTTAAACCTCACAAATCATTCAAGGGAGGCTTGGGGATGGGCAATGAGCCATTAGAAGCAGTAACTATGAGTTCCTGGGGGTCAAGATAACTGACACTTTATCATGAGACACACAAAATATGAAAAGTAGAATGATACTAACAAATGAAGTGTTTGTGGTAGCAAACATGAATGGGTTATGTACTGACCTAGATATCTTCTGTGAATATACAGTATGCCTGTGATCATGTGGTAACATTGTTGGGTTATACAGTCAGTGTTGATCTATGTGTGTTCCTTCTCCAACATTAATGGCATATCTTGTTTGGAAGTGATTTGGTCCTACATTGCTGCCATTCTTTAGGCGGCTTACCCTTTGTACACATCTTCTACTATAACATTGTCCCGTCGTACATGGACAATATGCTGTGTGAGACTTGTGTACTTTGTAGATGAACACATCTTCCTCAGTGGCTATGTGATATTATCCCTCCCATTTCCAGGCTTTGCTAGATTACATGACTTCCACACACACATAACAGTGCACCAGCCACATCACTTGTAGAGTGTCAGAGTGACCTCCCCATGTTGTATCTCCAAGTGTCTTAGGAAGTCTCTCAGATGTTCTTCCACATCCTTTGGTGTACATGTTCATGCTCTCACATCTGCATTCCACAACCTATGTCACTTTCACCATGAGTATATCTTGTTAGTGTGTGGATTCATCTCAACTATGATTGTATGAAAAGCCACGTGCAACATTTCGGTCTCCTTCTTCACCTATATAATTTTGGATGGGTCTGTGACATGTTTGGACATTGCTAGACCTACATGCACATCCCAAACTTGATTGCCATGTGGGAGACCTAAACATTTTAGGATTTTGGTCCCACTAGGTCACTTTCTTTTAGTCAGACATGTGAGTGTCAATGAGAGGTATGTTTTTATATGTTGTGTGTGATTGTATCATACATACTTTACTGGGTTACCTTGCAGACACAAACAAACCATTGTAGGTAATTGCTAACAATTTTCTACCTAGGCCATACACCTGTACATCAGTCTTCACATGGATTTCAAGATTAGGTGTAGGCATATGTCAAGACAACACAATTGTGGGACATGTGTCTAAGAATGCACATTGAAAATTCTACAGACTCTGCCTACATTCCACCCACACATTCATGTGGTGGTGCATTCTCCCATTTTATTGATCATTCCTGGACATGGGGCATATGTGTGGAGAGTGGATCAGCACCGATTGCTGCTCCACTTGTCTTGAGACCCTTAGGGCTCTACAGTCAACATGTGTGTTCTATATTTGACAGACAGCACACCATGTGGCAGGGTTGGGGCTAATAGCGCTCACTGAATATAACGCCATGAATATACAGTGCAGGATTTGGGTCAAACGTTTGGCCCTAATTCTGACCAGTACATAACGGGCCATTGATACCAATGGTGTTCCCCCTTGTCATACTTACTCATTGCTGGCATTAAAGCTACTCACTTGAGATGTGACACAGTTTAGTTCCTTAGTATCAAGTACACCATTTTGAAACAGCCGCTACTGTATGTACGCCCCCCCTGCATAAATCTTGCTTCGCATAGTCATGATGTGGTCATTGTCATCCTCCTCCTCACTGGAAACATCTTCCAGTTCATCCCAGGGGACATTAGTCTGAATGCATATGTTATGCAAGACTGCACATACAAGGATCATCTTGTATACCAGGAGTGGTGCATAAAACAGGCTTCCTCCTGTCAGGGCCAAGCACCAGGAACCCACATGTCCTCTCTGCCACATTTCATGTCCTTCTGTGGGCTTCATTGTATGCCCACTCTTCCTTCATTGTCGGGTTGCCAAAAGGAGTCATCACCCATGGCTGGATGCCGTAACCTTTGTCGGCTGCAAAGGAATATGAAAACATGTGTCTGTCATGCATGTTTGTGGTTTCCTATGTGCCATGGCGGATGTTAGTTTTACGTGGAGTGGTGACAGACTTGCATCTGGTATTGTGTGGGTTCCTGTTTTGATGAATGGTTGCATTGGTGTGTGATGGTGGACATTACTGTCATGGGTTGTACCTCATGGACCTGGTGATTGTCAGATTGAATCTGGACTGACAGTTCGACAATGCCAAATATGTGCTTTGTTGTCCATATTTGAGGCCGTGTCCTAATGTTAGTTGAACCTACCACCTCCTTGTACCACAATAATGTAATTTGTGTTGACACTATGGTAGCCCTACAAGGCCAAATGCAGGCCACCATGTTTCCATGTGGCACAATGCATGCAGTGCAACATTTAGTGACCCTTTGTGGCAGAATATGCCTGTGCCAAGTATCATGTGTACAAGGGGGAGATTCACACAATAGGAGTTCTAGCAAAATTGGTACAGAGGATTCTCCAAGGTTTCTAAACATGATTTGTCACAGATATTTTCAACACTTGCACAGAGCAAGCGTTAGGAGTGGGCACACCATAGATTTTAACGGGTCCCGAAGAGCTGTGCATGAAATGGTCAGGTATGTTGTCAGTACTACTACAGAGTCCATCTATGGCACCCATTATCTTGACACTATTGCACCTACTCTGTGCCATGTTGTGCTGTATATTGTATAGGGCACCGACATGGTGGCAGTAGGGTGCGGCAAAGGGGCACATTTACAGTGGCGCTGCTGTCCCCACTTTCCTGACACGTGGCCCTTTCACTTTAGACCTGCAGAAGAGTGATGCTCTGGGACTTTGAACCTATTTTGTGTGCTGTGTACCATGATACAGGTGTTGTGCCCTGTGTGTAGCATGTGATTTCCACCCTTTTTCCCTTGGAAAAGTTCCCTTGCACAAAGTGTTGTTGCCAATTGCTGGCTGGCATACGTATCTGCATGTGGATCATGGGCATAGTGTGGCACAGTTGTATGGTATGTTTTGTGATGCATGCATGTGTTTTGTTTTCAGACACTTTTGTGACAGGAGAGGGAATGATGGGTTTTTTCTGCAATGCCCTGCATCGCCTGACCAGTCCTGCTAAGTTTCATGATCCTCATACACATGCATCTCTGACCTCTTCCAGTACACTGTCAGCAGACCAGCAGCCACAGTCCCATGTTGGTACCCTGGTATCACATTAGGGAGTTGCAGAATTGCCAGGTAAAATTGTAGGTGTACTGTGAAGTGTCCATCCCTATACATGGTCTTTCATGGCTTGGGATGCTGTATTCCTATGTGTGAATCACAATGTACCAGACAGGTGAAGGTGAACACAATGGGTACATCTGGTATGTTTTGGTGATATGTAGTTGGTGATGGCAACACTTGGATGGCAATTGATATTGGTGCCACTGGAGGCTTCTACACCATGACAAATGTGGGGCTGTGCCTATAAGTGACTTTCTTTACGTTGAAATGGGCAATGCCATTCACATAGCTAAGCTATTCCTTTTTAGGTCTTATGTGTGTGGGATCTGTATTTAGTTATCAACCAGTGGACACTTGTAGTGGTTTGGGCCGAGTTTCTGTATGCAAGGAGACATAGCTCCACCTGTCCTTCATGTGGTGTTCCAGACAGGTTGTGCCTGTATTATGTACATATGTGTGTATGTCTGTGTGATGTGCAATGAATGCAGTGTAGTGTGGCATGTGGCATATGTGTTGTTGTTTGTACATCTGTGTTCCCCTGTCCATGTGTGTTTAATGTGGTGTATGTATGGTTTGTCCTACAAGGTTAGGGTGTGGTCTGTGTAATGATAGGTATGGTGGCTTACCTACAAGTAGCCCATTGCCCTATTGCCCATGCTGGAACCGCTTGTTGATGGTGGAACGCTGGAATATGTAGGCATCATGGAGGCTGCCAGGATATTTGGCTAGGATGTTTGTGAAGAGCCAATGGTGGTCCACAATGGCTTGAACATTTATAGAATGGGTGTATTTTTGGTTCCTGTAGAGGTGTTCCATTGCAGCAGGTGGCACAAGTAGGACATGGGTGCAGTCCATTACACCCAGCACATGTGGGAACCCAGCAATTTGGTAGAAATCTTGCCTGGTCTCCTGCGGAGGTTGCTGGGTGTTGGTGAACCAGATGTGGTGGGATGTAAGGTTGATGATTGCGTCCAGAACCTTTGGAAGGAAGGCCTAGAAGGATGGCTGGGAGATACCACCCACTTGGGCCCCAGTTGCAGACAGTGAAAAGCTCCATGGGGCTGTGGCAAGGGGCCCCTGCACTGCCCATGCTAAAGACCAGGGGCCCCGTGACTCCCCTTTCTGCCAGCCTTTTCCACCATGAAAAGGCTGGCGGGAGGGGGACTCGTAATCCCCTGTGCAGTGCTGCAAGCAGCGCTGCCCTGGAGGATTAAATCCGCCGGGACCGGTCCCGGCGGCGCGACTGCGGCGCTTCCGCCGTGGTCGTAATACGCAAGTTTGCACCTCCAGCCTGTTGGCGGTGCAAACTCCAAAACAGCCCTGCGGTCTTTGACCGCCAGGGTTGTAATGAGGGCCTAAATGTTTTCTTTTCATTTTTTCAGAGCAGGCAGTGGTCCATTGAAATCGGTGGTAACTGCAATTGTTTTGTGACTGCACTCACGGTCACAAAACAATCATACATCACACTGTAACTCGTACTTAGGAAGGGAACACCCCTTCCTAATTGCGACTCGCAAACCTAATTTGAGACTCAGTAAATATATTACCGAATCGCAAAATAGGGTTTGCTCGTACCAAAATGCCTTTTTCTTGTCACAAGCGGCCCAATTCTGAAGTTTGCAACAAGAAAAAAAGTATGTACATCTGGCCCCAAATGTTCTGGTTCTTAATACTATAATGGGATCTTGCAACATTAAAGAAAGGCCATTTGTATGATGCTTTCATGGATGTGAAAGCAACATTTGAACTAGTTCCAAGACCTTCATTATTGGCATCATTAAATGCCTATGCTATCCCTGAAACACTCCTTTTCATTCTAATGCGACTTCACAAGGATGCATATGCATAAGTAAGGTGGGTAAGTGCAGAGTAAATAAGCAAACTCATAGGGGTTAATACAGGGATTCAGAAGGGGTGCATACTGGACCCTGCCCTTCATTCTCTGTATATTAATGGAGTCATTGACTATTTAGATGTCTCTCAGAATGATGCTCCAAAGACAGCAGGAAAGAGAATGCTATCACTAATGTTCGAAGATGACACACTTTAATAACAAGGACTTCATTGGTTCTACAAATTCTTTTAAATAAGTTTGTAGAATGTTTCCTTCTACGTGGATTAGAAACCAACACAGAGAAAACTAAATGTATGGTGCTTAAACCTCACAAATCATGCAAGGGAGGCTTGGGGATGGGCAATGAGCCATTAGAAGCAGTAACTATGAGTTCCTGGGGGTCAAGATAACTGACACTTTATCATGAGACACACAAAATATGAAAAGTAGAATGATACTAACAAATGAAGTGTTTGTGGTGACCAGCAGATTTGAGGTAATTACTACAAGACCAGTGTCACCAGTTCTTGAAAAACACTAGGCCAAGTGCATGTGTGTACCTCTATACAGTGCTGAACTTTGGGACTAAGGCAAACTCACCCCTTTAACTTTAGCTGATAATGTCTTTGTAAGGTCACTTTTTAACCTACCAAATAGTGCCCCACTCCTTCACTACATTTTCGATCTAGATGTGAACAGGGTAGCAAATGTAGCTAAATTCAAACCATTATTATATTGGGTTTGTGTCTGTTCGGTGGGGTAGTTGGAGTCTTGTTGGGAATCATTTAAGGAATTGATTGAGCAGGATAATGTTTGTGGGACCCCGTGGCTTACATATGGTTATAGTGAATTTGTATGAGTTAGGGGAACACTAGTTTAGTTTCCCACACCTTTCAGGAGTAACCAAATCCTTAAAAAAAAAAATATTGGTCTCATGTTAGGAGCAAATGGATAGGAGAATCAGCAAATGGGTGAATGCTGAGAAGTTCCTATTTTTTTAATCAAGGCCGTCCTTTGAGACTTATAGGAACAATATCTTACCCTATGCTGCAAAAAAGGTATAGGTAAGCTTCAGACTGGGAATAGGTCGCTTACAGCTAAATGGTCCAAAGATTCTGTAAGATCTAATCTCTGCCCAGTCTCCCAAGATTTCAAAGATAACAGAGGACCATTTTGTCCTTTTTTTGCCCAGGTTATAGAGCCCTACACATGAGATGGATTATCCTTGTCTGCCGAACACTGCACTTTAGAGATTACCACAGTGTGCTTAAGATTTTTAAATCAGGCTTAGATGAAATAATAGATTCTTGCACTGCGCTTGGGTGAGAAGGAAACATGTTTATACTTTAATGAATAATAATGGGAAGTGCATCTTAGGTACACTGATTAAATGTGATTCTAAGGAGATTTTATGAGTGACGCTGGAAAATCTGACTTAGGGACTTTGATTGTTTTACTGAGTTTGTATTTAACTTTGTTTTTATACATATATATTCACTGAAAAAAAATAAGGTTACAGTGATGTTGTAGTTGGAACATAGAATTAAAAGAACATAGACATTTACTTTAAAAAAACAAAGTTACAGTGAAGTTATAGTTAGGCTCACATTTTAAATGTACAAAACCATAGAGTTTTGATCTCTTTTCCTGCACACAAACATGCATGTAGGGAAAGAAATGAAAACATTGCTCCTGCAAGCAGGGAGCTACTATTTAAAGCAGTTCCTACGGGATGAATGCAGGCTCCCGCAGGATGCAGGGATCCATCAAAGAGCCTGGGGCCTTCTGGTTACCCCAACGGTCCTGTCACTTTCTCTCTCCTACTTCCATCCCAGAGAAAGAGAGATTGCTATTGTAATGGTCTCGCCATACAATAAATTCAAAGCGTCACAATGGTAGGATGTTTGGTTGACATGTTATAGTTACCTTTTGATTCACAGCAGAACAGAGTCATGTCTGGCCTACTGTTAAAGCTAGTGGACTGTCACTCTGTAGAATGAAGGTTCAAATCCTGGTATCTCATGGCAATATGTCTGTTTCTTTACTTGTGTTTTGAACGTTAAACATTCCTAGTGATAGAACATTTACGTATTTTTCCTTAGCACCATCTTTGGTTTGAATGTCATGGAGATGTCTGGACACTGCACACCAAGGGGTCATCTGTGGCCTACTGGTTAACGCCACGACCCTCATATAGATGGTTGAGGGTTCCAGTATAGGTGTGTCAGTTTTCACTTCACAGCTTCAGATTATTTTCAACTTCAAAAATTTAAGGTACTTATAGAAAGGAGATCTCACTCTTTTTACTTGTCAAATACATTTTTTCTCTTTGTCATAATAACTGTCTCATTGTAACTGCGGTCAACTCCAGCCAGGTTGGGTGGTTATAGGGGGGTTGGCCACAGGTCCTCCACCATTGAAACATTAACGTTATCCCTTACTCTCACATCGATCTGCCTGCAATCACTCTAATTTAAACTCCAAGACATGAGCAACAAATAAACAAAATTAAAATAAAGAATAAAAGTATTGGTGTCTCTAACACACATCTTTTCGCAAAGAACTGCAGCAACTTTAATTAATCCTCCAGAAAAAGTAGAGATTCCAACTTCAAATGTTAGATGATGCAGCAGAGATTACAGACAAAGGAAGCATGATGCATTCCCTGCAAAATATAAATCCAAAATGATCAAGAGCTGGACAAAACACATGGAGGGATCTTGTTACTTTATGCAAAGTACCCTCACTCTCTATGGCAGCCCTTAGGGTAAACAAAAATACATTTAAAAATAAAACAATGCATTTTGCACACAATATTTGATGGAGTGATCCACTCTGAATAAAGGTTAACACAAAAATACTTTTCAAGTTATTTCATCAGTGCCTGTGTGAATGAAATACCGCTTGTGTTTGTATTAATACACAGTTGATCAAAGTTGTGATTGTCGTGTTAAGCAACATTTACATGTTAATCATAAGGCCTTCAAATATTAATTACGTGCAGAAGAATGTGAAATTGAGTAACATGTCAGAGTGCATGATTACAATGCCTTCTACAGTCTTCTATAATTACTATACATAGGAGATTTCCAATCCCATTCAGGCATCCTTCCCGGAGTTGCCAAGACAATTGACGACACAGATAGAATAATCTGTATTCAAAACCAGCTGACAGTTTTTATCAGAATGAGTGACACAATGACTACATTACACTTGCAGCAGTCGAAATTTAATGTAAGGGCTGCTAAAATTACAACAATAGACTGTGCAAATGTCAGCATGCTTAGTATGCCTAGTTATCTTTCTTGGACTGTATCTGACATGTTCTTGCTTGCTGAACACTCTTCTAAACTTCAGAGAAATGTTGACCGCTCAATATGTTAACAAAGTTCACGAACACAAAAACCTTTTTTCAAGATATATGCTTCCACATGTTTCATTAAACTTCCTTCTACTACCTTGAACTCCTTATTTCTTCTTTTGATGCTTTGTTTTTCAACAGAGTGAAAAATGGCAGGGACACATAAATGGCGACAGTGAGGATTAAAAGGATAACATTGAATGTAAAAACATTACAAAAAATATAACGGTGCATGAACAACCATCGTTGTATCCATAGGAGTTTTGTCACTGCAAAATCTAGGTTAAGGGAGCTGTCATCGTGCAGCCGCTGACCCTCCCACAAGGATGTCTCCTTGCCCCAGCCTTAGCCACTGACAACCTGCTACTGCTGCTGAGAGGATTATAGAAGAGCAAGGGGTAGAAACTATAGAAGGTAAACAGGTCACTTGGACTTCTACTGGGTAAAACATTTCCAGTTGCTGCCTTCAAGGCACCAGGGGAAGCAAGGGGTGTGCCAGGGGAATTAAGTAACAAGCCCATAGTATTTGCTGCTACGACAGGTACTTACAATTGACATCCCTAGGTGCACCCACCGACACAGCTGAAGCTGGGACTGGTGGCTTAGTGGACTATAGTGCATCTATCTACTGCAGAGATAATGTCTGACAGCTCGGTTGCAGGATAGAACATCTCTGGGTCCGCTCAGCATTTTTATCTTTCCGCAGTTAATACAATAAACAACATTGAGTTGGGTAATAAAGCTCGTGTATCTTTCAAAAGTGCCAAAAGACTTCCTCGGGGTGAATGTGAGATCTACAAATACCCTTGCTCTGTTATGTTACCTGCTATCATAGAGCCAAAAGTGTCAGATTGATAAACACCCACCTAACGAGGATTATATCTCACTACAGGAGGAGCTATGTAAACACCAATGTGGCACAACCAAGTGGCATTTTATTTGTGAAAAAAGCGGAACAAAAGTTGCACTTGCACTTTAGCACACAGATTTTATGTCTTACATAATACATGTACCTCAGATGGCAAATATACAACTGGATAGTAAATTCGAGATTGGACCCAAGACCTGGTTGAGAAATTCAGGCCCTCTCCCATCATCATTTCATCTCTTTGAGTCTACTTCTCTATTTCTTTAGCTCATGACTAAGGACAAGAGACGTCTTGGTGTGGGACTGCAGGACAGCTGTGTAATACCTTTAACGTAAACATTGCAAACAGAATTGCATATCTATAGCCAGGTTCTTCATTAAGCAGCAGTTTAGCGCGTGGCCTCATGATAGGCTGACTGGTTGGTTGAATGGTTAGTCGAGTTTACTTCTGCTACACAACCGTAAACAGTTTGTCAAAACCAAAGGAGAGGATCAGGACCTATAACAAGCGAGATAAACGTGTGTTCTCATTAACTGTAGCTGGACACACATAGTTTCAACGTCAAGAAAACATATGTAGGATATTACTGTGGCAACACACTCTTCCGGCTGCACAACTTGTATTGTTGACAGTTACACCAGTGGCATATGGCAGGCATGTGTCTCCCAGTGAGGCTATTGTTTATGGAAGGCAAAGTGCAAGAAAATCTTGGTCCATCAAATGAAGCCATGAAAACTAGCATTAAGCCATGAGGTTAAATGTATATATTCCCTGAAAAAATCAAACATTAAAGTAATGTAGGAGGCTGGACTGGCTTGTAGTGAGTACCAAGGGGTACTTGCACCTTGCACCAGGCCCAGTTATCCCTTATTAGTGTATAGGGTGTCTAGCAGCTTAGGCTGATAGATAATGGTAGCTTAGCAGAGCAGCTTAGGCTGAACTAGGAGACGTGTGAAGGTACTACAGTACCACTTAGTGTCATGTGCACAATATCATAAGAAAACACAATACACAGTTATACTAAAAATAAAGGTACTTTATTTTTATGACAATATGCCAAAGTATCTCAGAGTGTACCCTCAGTGAGAGGATAAGAAATATACACAAGATATATATACACAATAGCAAAAATATGCAGTATAGTCTTAGAAAACAGTGAAAACAATGTATAGTTACAATAGGATGCAATGGGGACACATAGGGATAGGGGCAACACAAACCATATACTCCAAAAGTGGAATGCGAACCACGAATGGACCCCAAACCTATGTGACCTTGTATAGGGTCGCTGGGACTATTAGAAAATAGTGAGAGTTAGAAAAATAACCCTCCCCAAGACCCTGAAAAGTGAGTGCAAAGTGCACTAAAGTTCCCCTAAGGATAAAGAAGTCGTGTTAGAGGAATAATGCAGGAAAGACACAAACCAACAATGCAACAACGATGGATTTCCAATCTTGGGTACCTGTGGAACAAGGGGACCAAATCCAAAAGTCACAAGCAAGTCGGAGGTGGGCAGATGCCCAGGAAATGCCAGCTGTGGATGCAAAGAAGCTTCTACTGGACAGAAGAAGCTGAGGTTTCTGCAGGAACGAAAAGGGCTAGAGACTTCCCCTTTGGTGGACGGATCCCTCTCGTGGTGTAGAGTCGTGCAGAAGTGTTTTCCTGCCGAAAAAACGCCAACAAGCCTTGCTAGCTGCAAATCGTGCGGTTAGCGTTTTTGGACGCTGCTGTGGCCCAGGAGGTCGCAAATTGGACCAGGAGGTAGAGGGCACGTCGAGCAAGACAAGGAGCCCTCTTAACAGCAGGTAGCACCCGGAGAAGTGCCAGGTACAGGCACTACGAGGATGCGTGAAACGGTGCTCACCCTAAGTTACACAAAGGAGTCCCACGTCGCCGGAGACCAACTTAGAAAGTCGTGCAATGCAGGTTAGAGTGCCGTGGACCCAGGCTTGGATGTCCACAAAGGATTTCCGCCGGAAGTGCACAGGGGCCGGAGTAGCTGCAAAAGTCATGGTTCCCAGCAATGCAGTCTAGCGAGGTGAGGCAAGGACTTACCTCCACCAAACTTGGACTGAAGAGTCACTGGACTGTGGGGGTCACTTGGACAGAGTTGCTGGATTCGAGGGACCTCGCTCGTCGTGCTGTGAGGAGACCCAAGGGACCGGTAATGCAGCTTTTTGGTGCCTGCGGTTGCAGGGGGAAGATTCCGTCGACCCACGGAAGATTTCTTCGGAGCTTCTAATGCAGAGAGGAGGCAGACTACCCCCACAGCATGCACCACCAGGAAAACAGTCGAGAAGGCGGCAGGATCAGCGTTACAGAGTTGCAGTAGTCATCTTTGCTACTTTGTTGCAGTGTTGCAGGCTTCCAGCGCGGTCAGCAGTCGATTCCTTGGCAGAAGGTGAAGAGAGAGATGCAGAGGAACTCGGATGAGCTCTTGCATTCGTTATCTAAAGTTTCCCCAGAGACAGAGAGCCTAAATAGCCAGAAAAGAGGGTTTGGCTAACTAGGAGAGAGGATAGGCTAGCAACACCTGAAGGAGCCTATCAGAAGGAGTCTCTGACGTCACCTGGTGGCACTGGCCACTCAGAGCCGTCCAGTGTGCCAGCAGCACCTCTGTTTCCAAGATGGCAGAGGTCTGGAGCACACTGGAGGAGCTCTGGACACCTCCCAGGGGAGGTGCAGGTCAGGGGAGTGGTCACTCCCCTTTCCTTTGTCCAGTTTCGCGCCAGAACAGGGCTAAGGAGTCCCCTGAACCGGTGTAGACTGGCTTATGCAGAATTGGGCACATCTGTGCCCAAGAAAGCATTTCCAGAGGCTGGGGGAGGCTACTCCTCCCCTGCCTTCACACCATTTTCCAAAGGGAGAGGGTGTAACACCCTCTCTCAGAGGAAGTCCTTTGTTCTGCCATCCTGGGCCAGGCCTGGCTGGACCCCAGGAGGGCAGCTGCCTGTCTGAGGGGTTGGCAGCAGCAGCAGCTGCAGTGAAACCCCAGGAAAGGTAGTTTGGCAGTACCAGGGTCTGTGCTACAGACCACTGGGATCATGGGATTGTGCCAACTATGCCAGGATGGTATAGAGGGGGCAATTCCATGATCATAGACATGTTACATGGCCATATTCGGAGTAACCATTGTGAAGCTACATATAGGTAGTGACCTGTATGTAGTGCACGCGTGTAATGGTGTCCCCGCACTCACAAAGTCCGGGGAATTGGCCCTGAACAATGTGGGGGCACCTTGGCTAGTGCCAGGGTGCCCTCACACTAAGTAACTTTGCACCTAACCTTTACCAGGTAAAGGTTAGACATATAGGTGACTTATAAGTTACTTAAGTGCAGTGTAAAATGGCTGTGAAATAACGTGGACGTTATTTCACTCAGGCTGCAGTGGCAGGCCTGTGTAAGAATTGTCAGAGCTCCCTATGGGTGGCAAAAGAAATGCTGCAGCCCATAGGGATCTCCTGGAACCCCAATACCCTGGGTACCTCAGTACCATATACTAGGGAATTATAAGGGTGTTCCAGTAAGCCAATGTAAATTGGTAAAATTGGTCACTAGCCTGTTAGTGACAATTTGGAAAGAAATGAGAGAGCATAACCACTGAGGTTCTGATTAGCAGAGCCTCAGTGAGACAGTTAGTCACTACACAGGTAACACATTCAGGCACACTTATGAGCACTGGGGCCCTGGAGAACAGGGTCCCAGTGACACATACAACTAAAACAACATATATACAGTGAAAAATGGGGGTAACATGCCAGGCAAGATGGTACTTTCCTACACAACCCCCCCCCCCAAACGAAGGACAATAAGACTAGCCATGACCTGATGAGTCTTCATTGTCTAAGTGGAAATATCTGGAGAGTCCATCTGCATTGGAGTGGCTACTCCCAGGTCTATGTTCCACTGTATAGTCCATTCCCTGTAGGGATATGGATCACCTCAACAATTTAGGATTTTCACCTTTCATTTGTTTTAGCCAAAGTAGAGGTTTGTGGTCTGTCTGAACAATGAAGTGAGTGCCAAACAGGTATGGCCTCAACTTCTTCAGAGCCCAGACCACAGCAAAGGCCTCCCTCTCTATGGCAGACCAACGCGTTTCTCTAGGGGTCAACCTCCTACTAATAAAAGCAACAGGTTGATCCTGGCCCTCAGAATTAAGTTGTGATAGGACTGCCCCTACTCCTAATTCAGATGCATCAGTTTGGACATAGAATTTTTTAGAGTAACAAGGGCTTTTCAGGACAGGTGCAGAGCACATGGCCTGCTTCAGCTCCTCAAAAGCTTTCTGACAGTTTGCTGTCCATAATACCTTTTTAGGCATTTTCTTGGATGTGAGGTCATTAAGAGGGGCTGCAATGGAGCCATAGTTCTTAATGAACCTCCTGTAATACCCAGTGAGGCCTAGGAAGGCTCTCACCTGAGTCTGAGTGGTAGGGGGAACCCAATCAATAATTGTTTGGATTTTCCCCTGAAGTGGTGCAATCTGTTCCCCACCAACAAGGTGTCCCAGATAAACCACCTTACCCTGCCCTATCTGGCACTTTGAAGCCTTGATAGTGAGGCCTGCCTTTTGCAGGGCCTCCAAAACTTTCCATAGGTGGACCAGGTGATCATCCCAGCTGGAGCTAAAGACAGCTATATCGTCCAAATATGCTGCACTGAAAGCTTCCAGCCCTTGCAGGACTGTGTTCACCAACCTCTGAAAAGTGGCAGGTGCATTTTTCAATCCAAAAGGCATTACAGTAAACTGGTAATGGCCTCCAATGGTTGAAAATGCAGTTTTAGGTTTAGCATCTTCTGACAATTTGATCTGCCAATACCCTGCAGTCAAATCAAAAGTGCTTAGATACTTGGCAGATGCAGTGTATCTATGAGCTCATCTGCCCTGGGTATAGGGTGAGCATCAGTTTTGGTTACCAGGTTGAGACCTCTATAGTCTACACAAAACCGCATTTCCTTCTTTCCATCTTTGGAATGGGGTTTTGGTACAAGTACCACAGGAGAAGCCCATGGACTTTCAGAGTGCTCAACCACTCCTAGTTCTAACATTTTCTGCACCTCTTGCTTTATGCAATCCCTGACATGGTCAGGCTGCCTATAGATCTTACTTTTGACAGGTAAACTGTCTCCAGTATCTATAGTGTGCTCACACCAAGAAGTGGTACCTGGCACAGTAGAGAAGAGTTCAGAGAATTGATCTAGGAGATTTATGCAATGGTCTTTCTGCTCAGCAGTAAGACAATCAGCCAAAACTACACCTTCCACAAGAGCATCTTGTTCTGTGGAAGAGAAGAGATCAGGTAGAGGATCACTGTCTTCTTCCTGTCCCTCATCAGTTGCCATGAGCAGGGTGAGATCAGCCCTGTCATAGTAGGGTTTCAGGCGGTTGACATGGAGCACCCTAATGGGACTCCTGGCAGTGCCTAAGTCAACTAAATAGGTGACTTCTCCCTTTTTTCCAACAATTGTGTGGGGTCCAATCCATTTATCTTAGAGTGCTCTTGGGGCCACAGGCTCCAAGACCCACACTTTCTGCCCTGGTTGGTACTGAACCAAAACAGCCTTCTGGTCATGCCATTGCTTCTGGAGCTCTTGGCTGGCCTGAAGGTTTTTGCTGGCCTTTTTCATGTATTCAGCCATCCTTGATCTGAGGCCAAGTACATAATCCACAATATCCTGCTTAGGAGCTTTTAAAGGTTGTTCCCAACCCTCCTTTACAAGTGTGAGTGGACCCCTAACAGGGTGACCAAAAAGAAGTTCAAAGGGGCTGAAGCCCACTCCTTTTTGGGGTACCTCCCTGTAGGCAAAAAGAAGGCATGGTAACAGGATATCCCATCTCCTGCGGAGTTTTTCAGGGAGACCCATAATCATGCCTTTGCCAGTTTTATTAAATCTCTCCACCAGTCCATTTGTTTGTGGATGATAGGGTGTTGTGAACTTGTAAGTTACACCACACTCCTTCCACATGGCCTTTAAGTATGCAGACATGAAATTGCTTCCCCTGTCTGATACTACTTCCTTTGGGAAGCCCACCCTTGAAAATATTCTTAGGAGGGCCTTTGCCACTGCAGGTGCTGTAGTGGTCCTTAAAGGAATTGCTTCAGGATATCTTGTGGCATGGTCCACTACCACCAAGATAAACCTATTGCCTGAAGCAGTAGGAGGGTCAAGGGGGCCAACTATGTCAACCCCTACCCTTTCAAAGGGAACCCCAACCACAGGCAGTGGAATAAGGGGTGCCTTTGGAGTGCCACCTGTCTTGCCACTGGCTTGACAGGTTTCACAGGACTTACAAAAATCTTTTGTGTCCTCAGACATTCTAGGCCAATGAAACAAGGGAACAAGTCTGTCCCAAGTTTTCATTTGTCCCAGATGTCCAGCTAGGGGAAGGTCGTGGGCTAGAGTTAGGAGGAACTTTCTGTACTCCTGAGGAATCACTAATCTCCTGGCAGCTCCAGGTTTAGGATCCCTATGCTCAGTGTACAAGAGGTTGTCCTCCCAGTAAACTCTGTGAGAGTCACTGACATCCCCATTAGCCTGTTTGACAGCTTGCTGTCTTAGACCCTCTAATGTGGGACAGGTTTGCTGTGCCACACTCAGCTCCTCCCTGGCAGGGCCCCCTTCACCCAAAAGCTCAGCAGTGTCTGCTTCAAGCTCCTCTGGTGTAGGTTCTGCACAGGGAGGGAATTCTTCTTCCTCAGAAGTTGAATCCACTGTAGAGGGAGGGATAGTAGGAAGTGGTTTGCTTCTACTAGCCCTAGCTTTAGGGAGCACTTGGTCCATTGTTCCAGGATCCAAGCTTCCCTGTCCTTTTTGCTTTTTGGCCTGAGCCCTGGTTAAAGCAAAAATATGCCCTGGGATACCCAGCATTGCTGCATGGGCCTCCAACTCCACATCTGACCAAGCTGATGTCTCCAAATCATTTCCTAGTAGACAGTCTACAGGTAAATCTGTGGCTACCACAACTTTCTTTGGACCAGTAACCCCCCCCCCAGTTGAGATTTACAACAGCCATGGGGTGGCTAAGTGTGTTGTTGTGAGCATCGGTTACTTGGTACTGGTGACCAAGTAGGTGTTGTTCAGGGTGGACCAGTTTCTCTATTACCATAGTCACACTGGCTCCAGTGTCCCTGTATGCCTGAACCTCAACACCATTTATTAGGGGTAGCTGCTTGTACTTATCCATATTAAGGGGACAAGCAACTAAGGTGGCTAAATCAATAGCCCCCTCAGAGACTAACACAGCCTCTGTGGCCTCCCTAACAAGGCCAACCCCAACTAAGTTACCAATAGTGAGCCCAGCTACTCCCTTGGATTGGCTATTAGTAGGTTTGCTCCCACCACCACTGCTATTAGTAGGGACACTAGGTGTAGCAGTAGGGGTTGTAGTGGTAGGAGGCTTGGTGCTTTTCTTTGGACAACTGGGATCTGTTGTCCAATGGCCTTTTACTTTACATAAATAGCACCATGGTTTCTTTTCTTTGTTTTGATTAAAGGAGGATTTGGACCCACCACCCCCACCAGAGTGTTTTTGTGGGCCTGATGAAGACTTGTTTTTCGATTTGTCCCCACCCTTGTCAGAAGACTTACCATCCTTCTTTTTGTTGCCATCTTTGTCACCCCCTGTATGAACTTTTCTGTTCACCCTTGTTCTGACCCATTTGTCTGCCTTCTTTCCCAATTCTTGGGGAGAGGTCAGATCAGAGTCCACCAAGTACTGGTGCAACAAATCAGACACACAATTATTAAGAATATGCTCTCTCAGGATCAAGTTATACAGGCTGTCATAATCAGTAACTTTACTGCCATGTAACCACCCCTCCAAGGCCTTCACTGAATGGTCAATGAAATCAACCCAGTCTTGTGAAGACTCCTTTTTGGTCTCTCTGAACTTTATCCTGTATTGTTCAGTGGTTAAGCCATAACCATCCAGGAGTGCATTCTTAAGAACTGTAAAATTATTGGCATCACTTTCTTTCACAGTAAGGAGCCTATCCCTACCTTTTCCACTAAATGATAGCCATAGGATAGCAGCCCACTGCCTTTGAGGGACATCCTGTACAACACAGGCCCTCTCAAGTGCAGCAAACCACTTGTTAATGTCATCCCCCTCCTTATAAGGGGGAACTATCTTATGCAGATTCCTGGAATCATGCTCTTTTGCAGGATGACTATGGGGAATACTGCTGCTGCCACCATGGGTTTCTAAACCCAGTTTCTGTCTCTCCTTCTCTACTTCTAAAGTCTGTCTATCCAAATCCAGCTGTTGCTTCTTGAGCTTCAGTCTGGTTTGTTCCACTCTCAATCTATTGAGCTCCCTTTCTAACAATTTGTCATCAGGGTGGGTGGGAGGGACATGCCTTGAAACAGAAGTATGTTGAGAATGGACAGAAGGAGACCTGTCCCTTACAGAGGGCACCCTAACAGCTTGGCTAACAGAAACATCAGTACCACTGTGGTGTGAGTAAATGCTTTTGCTATGATGTGAGACAACACTATTTGTATGGTGTGGCTCTTCATCATTACCAACTATGCTAGACTGTCTAGTAATGGGCAGGCTAGGAAATTTCTTTCCTGAATCTTTTCCTGGGGGAGTCCCTGGATCAGATTGGGAACCATTAGCTACTTTTTCAACAGATGGGGCACTTCTAGCCTTATCCTGTTCTCTAAGCATGTTAAGTAACAATTCTAAGGAAGGATTCTTCCCTACACTCAAACCTCTCTCTATGCAGAGACTCCTTGCTACTTTCAAGCTAAGGTGATCATATGTAAGTTTGGACAGATCAACATTTTGGCCTGTGCCAGACATTTTTAGAGAGAGTTAAAGTGATAGAAAAAGAGAATAAAGTTTGTCAGAGCTTTTAGAAAGACAGAGAAAAAAACTTTTTAAACTTTTTAGAACTTTTTAGAAAGTTAGAAGTACTTTTCAGCACTTTAGAATAGAGTGAAAAGAGGAAATGCAAAACTTTTGGCTATGTGTATATACACTGAACTTGTTTTGTATATTTTTCTCTTATGAAAAGTACAATGACAAGAGTGGCAAGTAGTCTCAAAGCACTTATCCCACAGCTGCTCAACCAATGTAGGAGGCTGGACTGGCTTGTAGTGAGTACCAAGGGGTACTTGCACCTTGCACCAGGCCCAGTTATCCCTTATTAGTGTATAGGGTGTCTAGCAGCTTAGGCTGATAGATAATGGTAGCTTAGCAGAGCAGCTTAGGCTGAACTAGGAGACGTGTGAAGGTACTACAGTACCACTTAGTGTCATATGCACAATATCATAAGAAAACACAATACACAGTTATACTAAAAATAAAGGTACTTTATTTTTATGACAATATGCCAAAGTATCTCAGAGTGTACCCTCAGTGAGAGGATAGGAAATATACACAAGATATATATACACAATAGCAAAAATATGCAGTATAGTCTTAGAAAACAGTGCAAACAATGTATAGTTACAATAGGATGCAATGGGGACACATAGGGATAGGGGCAACACAAACCATATACTCCAAAAGTGGAATGCGAACCACGAATGGACCCCAAACCTATGTGACCTTGTAGAGAGTCGCTGGGACTATTAGAAAATAGTGAGAGTTAGAAAAATAACCCTCCACAAGACCCTGAAAAGTGAGTGCAAAGTGCACTAAAGTTCCCCTAAGGATAAAGAAGTCGTGTTAGAGGAATAATGCAGGAAAGACACAAACCAACAATGCAACAACGATGGATTTCCAATCTTGGGTACCTGTGGAACAAAGGGACCAAGTCCAAAAGTCACAAGCAAGTCGGAGGTGGGCAGATGCCCAGGAAATGCCAGCTGTGGATCCAAAGAAGCTTCTACTGGACAGAAGAAGCTGAGGTTTCTGCAGGAACGAAAAGGGCTAGAGACTTCCCCTTTAGTGGACGTATCCCACTCGCGATGTAGAGTCGTGCAGAAGTGTTTTCCTGCCGAAAGAACGCCAACAAGCCTTGCTAGCTGCAAATCGTGCGGTCAGCATTTTTGGACGCTGCTGTGGCCCAGGAGGGACCAGGAGGTCGCAAATTGGACCAGGAGGTAGAGGGGACGTCGAGCAAGACAAGGAGCCCTCTTAACAGCAGGTAGCACCCGGAGAAGTGCCAGGAACAGGCACTACAAGGATGTGTGAAATGGTGCTCACCCGAAGTTACACAAAGGAGTCCCACGTCTCCGGAGACCAACTTAGAAAGTCGTGCAATGCAGGTTAGAGTGCCGTGGACGCAGGCTTGGCTGTGCACAAAGGATTTCCGCCGGAAGTGCACAGGGGCCGGAGTAGCTGCAAAAGTCGCGGTTCCCAGCAATACAGTCTAGCGAGGTGAGGCAAGGACTTACCTCCACCAAACTTGGACTGAAGAGTCACTGGACTGTGGGGGTCACTTGGACAGAGATGCTGGATTCGAGGGACCTCGCTCGTTGTGCTGAGAGGAGACCCAAGGGACCAGTAATGCAGCTTTTTGGTGCCTGCGGTTGCAGGGGGAAGATTCCGTCGACCCACGGGAGATTTCTTCGGAGCTTCTAGTGCAGAGAGGAGGCAGACTACCCCCACAGCATGCACCACCAGGAAAACAGTCGAGAAGGCGGCAGGATCAGCGTTACAGAGTTGCAGTAGTCGTCTTTGCTACTTTGTTGCAGTGTTGCAGGCTTCCAGCGCGGTCAGCAGTCGATTCCTTGGCAGAAGGTGAAGAGAGAGATGCAGAGGAACTCGGATGAGCTCTTGCATTCGTTATCTAAAGTTTCCCCAGAGACAGAGACCCTAAATAGCCAGAAAAGAGGGTTTGGCTACCTAGGAGAGAGGATAGGCTAGCAACACCTGAAGGAGCCTATCCGAAGGAGTCTCTGACGTCACCTGGTGGCACTGGCCACTCAGAGCAGTCCAGTGTGCCAGCAGCACCTCTGTTTCCAAGATGGCAGAGGTCTGGAGCACACTGGAGGAGCTCTGGACACCTCCCAGGGGAGGTGCAGGTCAGGGGAGTGGTCACTCCCCTTTCCTTTGTCCAGTTTCGCGCCAGAGCAGGGCTAAGGGGTCCCCTGAACCGGTGTAGACTGGCTTATGCAGAATTGGGCACATCTGTGCCCAAGAAAGCATTTCCAGAGGCTGGGGGAGGCTACTCCTCCCCTGCCTTCACACCATTTTCCAAAGGGAGAGGGTGTAACACCCTCTCTCAGAGGAAGTCCTTTGTTCTGCCATTCTGGGCCAGGCCTGGCTGGACCCCAGGAGGGCAGCTGCCTGTCTGAGGGGTTGGCAGCAGCAGCAGCTGCAGTGAAACCCCAGGAAAGGTAGTTTGGCAGTACCAGGGTCTGTGCTACAGACCACTGGGATCATGGGATTGTGCCAACTATGCCAGGATGGTATAGAGGGGGCAATTCCATGATCATAGACATGTTACATGGCCATATTCGGAGTTACCATTGTGAAGCTACATATAGGTAGTGACCTGTATGTAGTGCACGCGTGTAATGGTGTCCCCGCACTCACAAAGTCCGGGGAATTGGCCCTGAACAATGTGGGGGCACCTTGGCTAGTGCCAGGGTGCCCTCACACTAAGTAACTTTGCACCTAACCTTTACCAGGTAAAGGTTAGACATATAGGTGACTTATAAGTTACTTAAGTGCAGTGTAAAATGGCTGTGAAATAACGTGGACGTTATTTCACTCAGGCTGCAGTGGCAGGCCTGTGTAAGAATTGTCAGAGCTCCCTATGGGTGGCAAAAGAAATGCTGCAGCCCATAGGGATCTCCTGGAACCCCAATACCCTGTGTACCTCAGTACCATACAGTATACTAGGGAATTATAAGGGTGTTCCAGTAAGCCAATGTAAATTGGTAAAATTGGTCACTAGCCTGTTAGTGACAATTTGGAAAGAAATGAGAGAGCATAACCACTGAGGTTCTGATTAGCAGAGCCTCAGTGAGACAGTTAGTCACTACACAGGTAACACATTCAGGCACACTTATGAGCACTGGGGCCCTGGAGAACAGGGTCCCAGTGACACATACAACTAAAACAACATATATACAGTGAAAAATGGGGGTAACATGCCAGGCAAGATGGTACTTTCCTACAAACCCCCCGCCCCCAAACGAAGGACAATAAGACTAGCCATGACCTGATGAGTCTTCATTGTCTAAGTGGAAATATCTGGAGAGTCCATCTGCATTGGAGTGGCTACTCCCAGGTCTATGTTCCACTGTATAGTCCATTCCCTGTAGGGATATGGATCACCTCAACAATTTAGGATTTTCACCTTTCATTTGTTTTAGCCAAAGTAGAGGTTTGTGGTCTGTCTGAACAATGAAGTGAGTGCCAAACAGGTATGGCCTCAACTTCTTCAGAGCCCAGACCACAGCAAAGGCCTCCCTCTCTATGGCAGACCAACGCTTTTCTCTAGGGGTCAACCTCCTACTAATAAAAGCAACAGGTTGATCCTGGCCCTCAGAATTAAGTTGTGATAGGACTGCCCCTACTCCTAATTCAGATGCATCAGTTTGGACATAGAATTTTTTAGAGTAACAAGGGCTTTTCAGGACAGGTGCAGAGCACATGGCCTGCTTCAGCTCCTCAAAAGCTTTCTGACAGTTTGCTGTCCATAATACCTTTTTAGGCATTTTCTTGGATGTGAGGTCATTAAGAGGGGCTGCAATGGAGCCATAGTTCTTAATGAACCTCCTGTAATACCCAGTGAGGCCTAGGAAGGCTCTCACCTGAGTCTGAGTGGTAGGGGGAACCCAATCAATAATTTTTGGGATTTTCCCCTGAAGTGGTGCAATCTGTTCCCCACCAACAAGGTGTCCCAGATAAACCACCTTACCCTGCCCTATCTGGCACTTTGAAGCCTTGATAGTGAGGCCTGCCTTTTGCAGGGCCTCCAAAACTTTCCATAGGTGGACCAGGTGATCATCCCAGCTGGAGCTAAAGACAGCTATATCGTCCAAATATGCTGCACTGAAAGCTTCCAGCCCTTGCAGGACTGTGTTCACCAACCTCTGAAAAGTGGCAGGTGCATTTTTCAATCCAAAAGGCATTACAGTAAACTGGTAATGGCCTCCAATGGTTGAAAATGCAGTTTTAGGTTTAGCATCTTCTGACAATTTGATCTGCCAATACCCTGCAGTCAAATCAAAAGTGCTTAGATACTTGGCAGATGCCAGAGTATCTATGAGCTCATCTGCCCTGGGTATAGGGTGAGCATCAGTTTTGGTTACCAGGTTGAGACCTCTATAGTCTACACAAAACCGCATTTCCTTCTTTCCATCTTTGGAATGGGGTTTTGGTACAAGTACCACAGGAGAAGCCCATGGACTTTCAGAGTGCTCAACCACTCCTAGTTCTAACATTTTCTGCACCTCTTGCTTTATGCAGTCCCTGACATGGTCAGGCTGCCTATAGATCTTACTTTTGACAGGTAAACTGTCTCCAGTATCTATAGTGTGCTCACACCAAGAAGTGGTACCTGGCACAGTAGAGAAGAGTTCAGAGAATTGATCTAGGAGATTTATGCAATGGTCTTTCTGCTCAGCAGTAAGACAATCAGCCAAAACTACACCTTCCACAAGAGCATCTTGTTCTGTGGAAGAGAAGAGATCAGGTAGAGGATCGCTGTCTTCTTCCTGTCCCTCATCAGTTGCCATGAGCAGGGTGAGATCAGCCCTGTCATAGTAGGGTTTCAGGCGGTTGACATGGAGCACCCTAATGGGACTCCTGGCAGTGCCTAAGTCAACTAAATAGGTGACTTCTCCCTTCTTTTCAACAATTGTGTGGGGTCCACTCCATTTATCTTGGAGTGCTCTTGGGGCCACAGGCTCCAAGACCCACACTTTCTGCCCTGGTTGGTACTGAACCAAAACAGCCTTCTGGTCATGCCATTGCTTCTGGAGCTCTTGGCTGGCCTGAAGGTTTTTGCTGGCCTTTTTCATGTACTCAGCCATCCTTGATCTGAGGCCAAGTACATAATCCACAATATCCTGTTTAGGAGCTTTTAAAGGTTGTTCCCAACCCTCCTTTACAAGTGTGAGTGGACCCCTAACAGGGTGACCAAAAAGAAGTTCAAAGGGGCTGAAGCCCACTCCTTTTTGGGGTACCTCCCTGTAGGCAAAAAGGAGGCATGGTAACAGGATATCCCATCTCCTGCGGAGTTTTTCAGGGAGACCCATAATCATGCCTTTGAGAGTTTTATTAAATCTCTCCACCAGTCCATTTGTTTGTGGATGATAGGGTGTTGTGAACTTGTAAGTTACACCACACTCCTTCCACATGGCCTTTAAGTATGCAGACATGAAATTGCTTCCCCTGTCTGATACTACTTCCTTTGGGAAGCCCACCCTTGAAAATATTCCTAGGAGGGCCTTTGCCACTGCAGGTGCTGTAGTGGTCCTTAAAGGAATTGCTTCAGGATATCTTGTGGCATGGTCCACTACCACCAAGATAAACCTATTGCCTGAAGCAGTAGGAGGGTCAAAGGGGCCAACTATGTCAACCCCTACCCTTTCAAAGGGAACCCCAACCACAGGCAGTGGAATAAGGGGTGCCTTTGGAGTGCCACCTGTCTTGCCACTGGCTTGACAGGTTTCACAGGACTTACAAAAATCTTTTGTGTCCTCAGACATTCTAGGCCAATGAAACAAGGGAACAAGTCTGTCCCAAGTTTTCATTTGTCCCAGATGTCCAGCTAGGGGAATGTCGTGGGCTAGAGTTAGGAGGAACTTTCTGTACTCCTGAGGAATCACTAATCTCCTGGCAGCTCCAGGTTTAGGATCCCTATGCTCAGTGTACAAGAGGTTGTCCTCCCAGTAAACTCTGTGAGAGTCACTGACATCCCCATTAGCCTGTTTGACAGCTTGCTGTCTTAGACCCTCTAATGTGGGACAGGTTTGCTGTGCCACACTCAGCTCCTCCCTGGCAGGCCCCCCTTCACCCAAAAGCTCAGCAGTGTCTGCTTCAAGCTCCTCTGGTGTAGGTTCTGCACAGGGAGGGAATTCTTCTTCCTCAGAAGTTGAATCCACTGTAGAGGGAGGGATAGTAGGAAGTGGTTTGCTTCTACTAGCCCTAGCTTTAGGGAGCACTTGGTCCATTGTTCCAGGATCCAAGCTTCCCTGTCCTTTTTGCTTTTTGGCCTGAGCCCTGGTTAAAGCAAAAATATGCCCTGGGATACCCAGCATTGCTGCATGGGCCTCCAACTCCACATCTGACCAAGCTGATGTCTCCAAATCATTTCCTAGTAGACAGTCTACAGGTAAATCTGTGGCTACCACAACTTTCTTTGGACCAGTAACCCCCCCCCCAGTTGAGATTTACAACAGCCATGGGGTGGCTAAGTGTGTTGTTGTGAGCATCGGTTACTTGGTACTGGTGACCAAGTAGGTGTTGTTCAGGGTGGACCAGTTTCTCTATTACCATAGTCACACTGGCTCCAGTGTCCCTGTAGGCCTGAACCTCAACACCATGTATTAGGGGTAGCTGCTTGTACTTATCCATATTAAGGGGACAAGCAACTAAGGTGGCTAAATCAATAGCCCCCTCAGAGACTAACACAGCCTCTGTGGCCTCCCTAACAAGGCCAACCCCAACTAAGTTACCAATAGTGAGCCCAGCTACTCCCTTGGATTGGCTATTAGTAGGTTTGCTCCCACCACCACTGCTATTAGTAGGGACACTAGGTGTAGCAGTAGGAGTTGTAGTGGTAGGAGGCTTGGTGCTTTTCTTTGGACAACTGGGATCTGTTGTCCAATGGCCTTTTACTTTACATAAATAGCACCATGGTTTCTTTTCTTTGTTTTGATTAAAGGAGGATTTGGACCCACCACCCCCACCAGAGTGTTTTTGTGGGCCTGATGAAGACTCGTTTTTCGATTTGTCCCCACCCTTGTCAGAAGACTTACCATCCTTCTTTTTGTTGCCATCTTTGTCACCCCCTGTATGAACTTTTCTGTTCACCCTTGTTCTGACCCATTTGTCTGCCTTCTTTCCCAATTCTTGGGGAGAGGTCAGATCAGAGTCCACCAAGTACTGGTGCAACAAATCAGACACACAATTATTAAGAATATGCTCTCTCAGGATCAAGTTATACAGGCTGTCATAATCAGTAACTTTACTGCCATGTAACCACCCCTCCAAGGCCTTCACTGAATGGTCAATGAAATCAACCCAGTCTTGTGAAGACTCCTTTTTGGTCTCTCTGAACTTTATCCTGTATTGTTCAGTGGTTAAGCCATAACCATCCAGGAGTGCATTCTTAAGAACTGTAAAATTATTGGCATCACTTTCTTTCACAGTAAGGAGCCTATCCCTACCTTTTCCACTAAATGATAGCCATAGGATAGCAGCCCACTGCCTTTGAGGGACATCCTGTACAACACAGGCCCTCTCAAGTGCAGCAAACCACTTGTTAATGTCATCCCCCTCCTTATAAGGGGGAACTATCTTATGCAGATTCCTGGAATCATGCTCTTTTGCAGGATGACTATGGGGAATACTGCTGCTGCCACCATGGGTTTCTAAACCCAGTTTCTGTCTCTCCTTCTCTACTTCTAAAGTCTGTCTATCCAAATCCAGCTGTTGCTTCTTGAGCTTCAGTCTGGTTTGTTCCACTCTCAATCTATTGAGCTCCCTTTCTAACAATCTGTCATCAGGGTGGGTGGGAGGGACATGCCTTGAAACAGAAGTATGGTGAGAATGGACAGAAGGAGACCTGTCCCTTACAGAGGGCACCCTAACAGCTTGGCTAACAGAAACATCAGTACCACTGTGGTGTGAGTAAATGCTTTTGCTATGATGTGAGACAACACTATTTGTATGGTGTGGCTCTTCATCATTACCAACTATGCTAGACTGTCTAGTAATGGGCAGGCTAGGAAGTTTCTTTCCTGAATCTTTTCCTGGGGGAGTCCCTGGATCAGATTGGGAACCATTAGCTACTTTTTCAACAGATGGGGCACTTCTAGCCTTATCCTGTTCTCTAAGCATGTTAAGTAACAATTCCAAGGAAGGATTCTTCCCTACACTCAAACCTCTCTCTATGCAGAGACTCCTTGCTCCTTTCAAGCTAAGGTGATCATATGTAAGTTTGGACAGATCAACATTTTGGCCTGTGCCAGACATTTTTAGAGAGAGTTAAAGTGATAGAAAAAGAGAAAAAAGTTTGTCAAAGCTTTTAGAAAGACAGAGAAAAAAACTTTTTAAACATTTTAGAACTTTTTAGAAAGTTAGAAGTACTTTTCAGCACTTTAGAAAAGAGTGAAAAGAGGAAATGCAAAACTTTTGGCTATGTGTATATACACTGAACTTGTTTTGTATATTTTTCTCTTATGAAAAGTACAATGACAAGAGTGGTAAGTAGTCTCAAAGCACTTATCCCACCGCTGCACAACCAATGTAGGAGGCTGGACTGGCTTGTAGTGAGTACCAAGGGGTTCTTGCACCTTGCACCAGGCCCAGTTATCCCTTATTAGTGTATAGGGTGTCTAGCAGCTTAGGCTGATAGATAATGGTAGCTTAGCAGAGCAGCTTAGGCTGAACTAGGAGACGTGTGAAGGTACTACAGTACCACTTAGTGTCATATGCACAATATCATAAGAAAACACAATACACAGTTATACTAAAAATAAAGGTACTTTATTTTTATGACAATATGCCAAAGTATCTCAGAGTGTACCCTCAGTGAGAGGATAGGAAATATACACAAGATATATATACACAATAGCAAAAATATGCAGTATAGTCTTAGAAAACAGTGCAAACAATGTATAGTTACAATAGGATGCAATGGGGACACATAGGGATGCGAACCACGAATGGACCCCAAACCTATGTGACCTTGTAGAGGGTCGCTGGGACTATTAGAAAATAGTGAGAGTTAGAAAAATAACCCTCCCCAAGACCCTGAAAAGTGAGTGCAAAGTGCACTAAAGTTCCCCTAAGGATAAAGAAGTCGTGTTAGAGGAATAATGCAGGAAAGACACAAACCAACAATGCAACAACGATGGATTTCCAATCTTGGGTACCTGTGGAACAAGGGGACCAAGTCCAAAAGTCACAAGCAAGTCGGAGGTGGGCAGATGCCCAGGAAATGCCAGCTGTGGATGCAAAGAAGCTTCTACTGGACAGAAGAAGCTGAGGTTTCTGCAGGAACGAAAAGGGCTAGAGACTTCCCCTTTGGTGGACGGATCCCTCTCGTGGTGTAGAGTCGTGCAGAAGTGTTTTCCTGCCGAAAAAACGCCAACAAGCCTTGCTAGCTGCAAATCGTGCGGTTAGCGTTTTTGGACGCTGCTGTGGCCCAGGAGGTCGCAAATTGGACCAGGAGGTAGAGGGCACGTCGAGCAAGACAAGGAGCCCTCTTAACAGCAGGTAGCACCCGGAGAAGTGCCAGGAACAGGCACTACAAGGATGTGTGAAATGGTGCTCACCCGAAGTTACACAAAGGAGTCCCACGTCGCCGGAGACCAACTTAGAAAGTCGTGCAATGCAGGTTAGAGTGCCGTGGACCCAGGCTTGGCTGTGCAAAAAGGATTTCCGCCGGAAGTGCACAGGGGCCGGAGTAGCTGCAAAAGTCATGGTTCCCAGCAATGCAGTCTAGCGAGGTGAGGCAAGGACTTACCTCCACCAAACTTGGACTGAAGAGTCACTGGACTGTGGGGGTCACTTGGACAGAGTTGCTGGATTCGAGGGACCTCGCTCATTGTGCTGAGAGGAGACCCAAGGGACCGGTAATGCAGCTTTTTGGTGCCTGCGGTTGCAGGGGGAAGATTCCGTCGACCCACGGGAGATTTCTTCGGAGCTTCTAATGCAGAGAGGAGGCAGACTACCCCCACAGCATGCACCACCAGGAAAACAGTCGAGAAGGCGGCAGGATCAGCGTTACAGAGTTGCAGTAGTCGTCTTTGCTACTTTGTTGCAGTGTTGCAGGCTTCCAGCGCGGTCAGCAGTCGATTCCTTGGCAGAAGGTGAAGAGAGAGATGCAGAGGAACTCGGATGAGCTCTTGCATTCGTTATCTAAAGTTTCCCCAGAGACAGAGACCCTAAATAGCCAGAAAAGAGGGTTTGGCTACCTAGGAGAGAGGATAGGCTAGCAACACCTGAAGGAGCCTATCAGAAGGAGTCTCTGACGTCACCTGGTGGCACTGGCCACTCAGAGCAGTCCAGTGTGCCAGCAGCACCTCTGTTTCCAAGATGGCAGAGGTCTGGAGCACACTGGAGGAGCTCTGGACACCTCCCAGGGGAGGTGCAGGTCAGGGGAGTGGTCACTCCCCTTTCCTTTGTCCAGTTTCGCGCCAGAGCAGGGCTAAGGGGTCCCCTGAACCGGTGTAGACTGGCTTATGCAGAATTGGGCACATCTGTGCCCAAGAAAACATTTCCAGATGCTGGGGGAGGCTACTCCTCCCCTGCCTTCACACCATTTTCCAAAGGGAGAGGGTGTAACACCCTCTCTCAGAGGAAGTCCTTTGTTCTGCCATCCTGGGCCAGGCCTGGCTGGACCCCAGGAGGGCAGCTGCCTGTCTGAGGGGTTGGCAGCAGCAGCAGCTGCAGTGAAACCCCAGGAAAGGTAGTTTGGCAGTACCAGGGTCTGTGCTACAGACCACTGGGATCATGGGATTGTGCCAACTATGCCAGGATGGTATAGAGGGGGCAATTCCATGATCATAGACATGTTACATGGCCATATTCGGAGTTACCATTGTGAAGCTACATATAGGTAGTGACCTGTATGTAGTGCACGCGTGTAATGGTGTCCCCGCACTCACAAAGTCCGGGGAATTGGCCCTGAACAATGTGGGGGCACCTTGGCTAGTGCCAGGGTGCCCTCACACTAAGTAACTTTGCACCTAACCTTTACCAGGTAAAGGTTAGACATATAGGTGACTTATAAGTTACTTAAGTGCAGTGTAAAATGGCTGTGAAATAACGTTGACGTTATTTCACTCAGGCTGCAGTGGCAGGCCTGTGTAAGAATTGTCAGAGCTCCCTATGGGTGGCAAAAGAAATGCTGCAGCCCATAGGGATCTCCTGGAACCCCAATACCCTGGGTACCTCAGTACCATATACTAGGGAATTATAAGGGTGTTCCAGTAAGCCAATGTAAATTGGTAAAATTGGTCACTAGCCTGTTAGTGACAATTTGGAAAGAAATGAGAGAGCATAACCACTGAGGTTCTGATTAGCAGAGCCTCAGTGAGACAGTTAGTCACTACACAGGTAACACATTCAGGCACACTTATGAGCACTGGGGCCCTGGAGAACAGGGTCCCAGTGACACATACAACTAAAACAACATATATACAGTGAAAAATGGGGGTAACATGCCAGGCAAGATGGTACTTTCCTACACAACCCCCCCCCCAAACGAAGGACAATAAGACTAGCCATGACCTGATGAGTCTTCATTGTCTAAGTGGAAATATCTGGAGAGTCCATCTGCATTGGAGTGGCTACTCCCAGGTCTATGTTCCACTGTATAGTCCATTCCCTGTAGGGATATGGATCACCTCAACAATTTAGGATTTTCACCTTTCATTTGTTTTAGCCAAAGTAGAGGTTTGTGGTCTGTCTGAACAATGAAGTGAGTGCCAAACAGGTATGGCCTCAACTTCTTCAGATCCCAGACCACAGCAAAGGCCTCCCTCTCTATGGCAGACCAACGCTTTTCTCTAGGGGTCAACCTCCTACTAATAAAAGCAACAGGTTGATCCTGGCCCTCAGAATTAAGTTGTGATAGGACTGCCCCTACTCCTAATTCAGATGCATCAGTTTGGACATAGAATTTTTTAGAGTAACAAGGGCTTTTCAGGACAGGTGCAGAGCACATGGCCTGCTTCAGCTCCTCAAAAGCTTTCTGACAATTTGCTGTCCATAATACCTTTTTAGGCATTTTCTTGGATGTGAGGTCATTAAGAGGGGCTGCAATGGAGCCATAGTTCTTAATGAACCTCCTGTAATACCCAGTGAGGCCTAGGAAGGCTCTCACCTGAGTCTGAGTGGTAGGGGGAACCCAATCAATAATTGTTTGGATTTTCCCCTGAAGTGGTGCAATCTGTTCCCCACCAACAAGGTGTCCCAGATAAACCACCTTACCCTGCCCTATCTGGCACTTTGAAGCCTTGATAGTGAGGCCTGCCTTTTGCAGGGCCTCCAAAACTTTCCATAGGTGGACCAGGTGATCATCCCAGCTGGAGCTAAAGACAGCTATATCGTCCAAATATGCTGCACTGAAAGCTTCCAGCCCTTGCAGGACTGTGTTCACCAACCTCTGAAAAGTGGCAGGTGCATTTTTCAATCCAAAAGGCATTACAGTAAACTGGTAATGGCCTCCAATGGTTGAAAATGCAGTTTTAGGTTTAGCATCTTCTGACAATTTGATCTGCCAATACCCTGCAGTCAAATCAAAAGTGCTTAGATACTTGGCAGATGCCAGAGTATCTATGAGCTCATCTGCCCTGGGTATAGGGTGAGCATCAGTTTTGGTTACCAGGTTGAGACCTCTATAGTCTACACAAAACCGCATTTCCTTCTTTCCATCTTTGGAATGGGGTTTTGGTACAAGTACCACAGGAGAAGCCCATGGACTTTCAGAGTGCTCAACCACTCCTAGTTCTAACATTTTCTGCACCTCTTGCTTTATGCAGTCCCTGACATGGTCAGGCTGCCTATAGATCTTACTTTTGACAGGTAAACTGTCTCCAGTATCTATAGTGTGCTCACACCAAGAAGTGGTACCTGGCACAGTAGAGAAGAGTTCAGAGAATTGATCTAGGAGATTTATGCAATGGTCTTTCTGCTCAGCAGTAAGACAATCAGCCAAAACTACGCCTTCCACAAGAGCATCTTGTTCTGTGGAAGAGAAGAGATCAGGTAGAGGATCACTGTCTTCTTCCTGTCCCTCATCAGTTGCCATGAGCAGGGTGAGATCAGCCCTGTCATAGTAGGGTTTCAGGCGGTTGACATGGAGCACCCTAATGGGACTCCTGGCAGTGCCTAAGTCAACTAAATAGGTGACTTCTCCCTTCTTTTCAACAATTGTGTGGGGTCCACTCCATTTATCTTGGAGTGCTCTTGGGGCCACAGGCTCCAAGACCCACACTTTCTGCCCTGGTTGGTACTGAACCAAAACAGCCTTCTGGTCATGCCATTGCTTCTGGAGCTCTTGGCTGGCCTGAAGGTTTTTGCTGGCCTTTTTCATGTACTCAGCCATCCTTGATCTGAGGCCAAGTACATAATCCACAATATCCTGCTTAGGAGCTTTTAAAGTTTGTTCCTAACCCTCCTTTACAAGTGTGAGTGGACCCCTAACAGGGTGACCAAAAAGAAGTTCAAAGGGGCTGAAGCCCACTCCTTTTTGGGGTACCTCCCTGTAGGCAAAAAGGAGGCATGGTAACAGGATATCCCATCTCCTGCGGAGTTTTTCAGGGAGACCCATAATCATGCCTTTGAGAGTTTTATTAAATCTCTCCACCAGTCCATTTGTTTGTGGATGATAGGGTGTTGTGAACTTGTAAGTTACACCACACTCCTTCCACATGGCCTTTAAGTATGCAGACATGAAATTGCTTCCCCTGTCTGATACTACTTCCTTTGGGAAGCCCACCCTTGAAAATATTCCTAGGAGGGCCTTTGCCACTGCAGGTGCTGTAGTGGTCCTTAAAGGAATTGCTTCAGGATATCTTGTGGCATGGTCCACTACCACCAAGATAAACCTATTGCCTGAAGCAGTAGGAGGGTCAAGGGGGCCAACTATGTCAACCCCTACCCTTTCAAAGGGAACCCCAACCACAGGCAGTGGAATAAGGGATGCCTTTGGAGTGCCACCTGTCTTGCCACTGGCTTGACAGGTTTCACAGGACTTACAAAAATCTTTTGTGTCCTCAGACATTCTAGGCCAATGAAACAAGGGAACAAGTCTGTCCCAAGTTTTCATTTGTCCCAGATGTCCAGCTAGGGGAATGTCATGGGCTAGAGTTAGGAGGAACTTTCTGTACTCCTGAGGATTCACTAATCTCCTGGCAGCTCCAGGTTTAGGATCCCTATGCTCAGTGTACAAGAGGTTGTCCTCCCAGTAAACTCTGTGAGAGTCACTGACATCCCCATTAGCCTGTTTGACAGCTTGCTGTCTTAGACCCTCTAATGTGGGACAGGTTTGCTGTGCCACACTCAGCTCCTCCCTGGCAGGCCCCCCTTCACCCAAAAGCTCAGCAGTGTCTGCTTCAAGCTCCTCTGGTGTAGGTTCTGCACAGGGAGGGAATTCTTCTTCCTCAGAAGTTGAATCCACTGTAGAGGGAGGGATAGTAGGAAGTGGTTTGCTTCTACTAGCCCTAGCTTTAGGGAGCACTTGGTCCATTGTTCCAGGATCCAAGCTTCCCTGTCCTTTTTGCTTTTTGGCCTGAGCCCTGGTTAAAGCAAAAATATGCCCTGGGATACACAGCATTGCTGCATGGGCCTCCAACTCCACATCTGACCAAGCTGATGTCTCCAAATCATTTCCTAGTAGACAGTCTACAGGTAAATCTGTGGCTACCACAACTTTCTTTGGACCAGTAACCCCCCCCCCAGTTGAGATTTACAACAGCCATGGGGTGGCTAAGTGTGTTGTTGTGAGCATCGGTTACTTGGTACTGGTGACCAAGTAGGTGTTGTTCAGGGTGGACCAGTTTCTCTATTACCATAGTCACACTGGCTCCAGTGTCCCTGTAGGCCTGAACCTCAACACCATGTATTAGGGGTAGCTGCTTGTACTTATCCATATTAAGGGGACAAGCAACTAAGGTGGCTAAATCAATAGCCCCCTCAGAGACTAACACAGCCTCTGTGGCCTCCCTAACAAGGCCAACCCCAACTAAGTTACCAATAGTGAGCCCAGCTACTCCCTTGGATTGGCTATTAGTAGGTTTGCTCCCACCACCACTGCTATTAGTAGGGACACTAGGTGTAGCAGTAGGGGTTGTAGTGGTAGGAGGCTTGGTGCTTTTCTTTGGACAACTGGGATCTGTTGTCCAATGGCCTTTTACTTTACATAAATAGCACCATGGTTTCTTTTCTTTGTTTTGATTAAAGGAGGATTTGGACACACCACCCCCACCAGAGTGTTTTTGTGGGCCTGATGAAGACTCGTTTTTCGATTTGTCCCCACCCTTGTCAGAAGACTTACCATCCTTCTTTTTGTTGCCATCTTTGTCACCCCCTGTATTAACTTTTCTGTTCACCCTTGTTCTGACCCATTTGTCTGCCTTCTTTCCCAATTCTTGGGGAGAGGTCAGATCAGAGTCCACCAAGTACTGGTGCAACAAATCAGACACACAATTATTAAGAATATGCTCTCTCAGGATCAAGTTATACAGGCTGTCATAATCAGTAACTTTACTGCCATGTAACCACCCCTCCAAGGCCTTCACTGAATGGTCAATGAAATCAACCCAGTCTTGTGAAGACTCCTTTTTGGTCTCTCTGAACTTTATCCTGTATTGTTCAGTGGTTAAGCCATAACCATCCAGGAGTGCATTCTTAAGAACTGTAAAATTATTGGCATCACTTTATTTCACAGTAAGGAGCCTATCCCTACCTTTTCCACTAAATGATAGCCATAGGATAGCAGCCCACTGCCTTTGAGGGACATCCTGTACAACACAGGCCCTCTCAAGTGCATCAAACCACTTGTTAATGTCATCCCCCTCCTTATAAGGGGGAACTATCTTATGCAGATTCCTGGAATCATGCTCTTTTGCAGGATGACTATGGGGAATACTGCTGCTGCCACCATGGGTTTCTAAACCCAGTTTCTGTCTCTCCTTCTCTACTTCTAAAGTCTGTCTATCCAAATCCAGCTGTTGCTTCTTGAGCTTCAGTCTGGTTTGTTCCACTCTCAATCTATTGAGCTCCCTTTCTAACAATCTGTCATCAGGGTGGGTGGGAGGGACATGCCTTGAAACAGAAGTATGGTGAGAATGGACAGAAGGAGACCTGTCCCTTACAGAGGGCACCCTAACAGCTTGGCTAACAGAAACATCAGTACCACTGTGGTGTGAGTAAATGCTTTTGCTATGATGTGAGACAACACTATTTGTATGGTGTGGCTCTTCATCATTACCAACTATGCTAGACTGTCTAGTAATGGGCAGGCTAGGAAGTTTCTTTCCTGAATCTTTTCCTGGGGGAGTCACCTGGATCAGATTGGGAACCATTAGCTACTTTTTCAACAGATGGGGCACTTCTAGCCTTATCCTGTTCTCTAAGCATGTTAAGTAACAATTCCAAGGAAGGATTCTTCCCTACACTCAAACCTCTCTCTATGCAGAGACTCCTTGCTCCTTTCAAGCTAAGGTGATCATATGTAAGTTTGGACAGATCAACATTTTGGCCTGTGCCAGACATTTTTAGAGAGAGTTAAAGTGATAGAAAAAGAGAAAAAAGTTTGTCAAAGCTTTTAGAAAGACAGAGAAAAAAACTTTTTTAACATTTTAGAACTTTTTAGAAAGTTAGAAGTACTTTTCAGCACTTTAGAAAAGAGTGAAAAGAGGAAATGCAAAACTTTTGGCTATGTGTATATACACTGAACTTGTTTTGTATATTTTTCTCTTATGAAAAGTACAATGACAAGAGTGGTAAGTAGTCTCAAAGCACTTATCCCACCGCTGCACAACCAATGTAGGAGGCTGGACTGGCTTGTAGTGAGTACCAAGGGGTTCTTGCACCTTGCACCAGGCCCAGTTATCCCTTATTAGTGTATAGGGTGTCTAGCAGCTTAGGCTGATAGATAATGGTAGCTTAGCAGAGCAGCTTAGGCTGAACTAGGAGACGTGTGAAGGTACTACAGTACCACTTAGTGTCATATGCACAATATCATAAGAAAACACAATACACAGTTATACTAAAAATAAAGGTACTTTATTTTTATGACAATATGCCAAAGTATCTCAGAGTGTACCCTCAGTGAGAGGATAGGAAATATACACAAGATATATATACACAATAGCAAAAATATGCAGTATAGTCTTAGAAAACAGTGCAAACAATGTGTAGTTACAATAGGATGCAATGGGGACACATAGGGATAGGGGCAACACAAACCATATACTCCAAAAGTGGAATGCGAACCACGAATGGACCCCAAACCTATGTGACCTTGTAGAGGGTCGCTGGGACTATTAGAAAATAGTGAGAGTTAGAAAAATAACCCTCCACAAGACCCTGAAAAGTGAGTGCAAAGTGCACTAAAGTTCCCTTAAGGATAAAGAAGTCGTGTTAGAGGAATAATGCAGGAAAGACACAAACCAACAATGCAACAACAATGGATTTCCAATCTTGGGTACCTGTGGAACAAGGGGACCAAGTCCAAAAGTCACAAGCAAGTCGGAGGTGGGCAGATGCCCAGGAAATGCCAGCTGTGGATGCAAAGAAGCTTCTACTGGACAGAAGAAGCTGAGGTTTCTGCAGGAACGAAAAGGGCTAGAGACTTCCCCTTTGGTGGACGAATCCGGCTCGCGATGGAGAGTTGTGCAGAAGTATTTTCCCGCCGAAAGAACACCAACAAGCCTTGCTAGCTGCAAATCGTGCGGTTAGTGTTTTTGGACACTGCTGTGGCCCAGGAGGGACCAGAAGGTCGCAAATTGGACCAGGAGGTAGAGAGGACATGGAGCAAGACAAGGAGCCCTCTTAACAGCAGGTAGCACCCGGAGAAGTGCCAGGAACAGGCACTACAAGGATGCGTGAAATG
Source organism: Pleurodeles waltl (assembly GCF_031143425.1). Classification (NCBI taxonomy): domain Eukaryota; kingdom Metazoa; phylum Chordata; class Amphibia; order Caudata; family Salamandridae; genus Pleurodeles; species Pleurodeles waltl. The sequence continues at coordinate 171,891,117 of NC_090438.1, forward strand.
GTGCTCACCCGAAGTTACACAAAGGAGTCCCACGTCGCCGGAGACCAACTTAGAAAGTCGTGCAATGCAGGTTAGAGTGCTGTGGACCCAGGCTTGGCTGTGCACAAAGGATTTCCGCCAGAAGTGCACAGGGGCCGGAATAGCTGCAAAAGTCACGGTTCCCAGCAATGCAGTCTAGCGAGGTGAGGCAAGGACTTACCTCCACCAAACTTGGACTGAAGAGTCACTGGACTGTGGGGGTCACTTGGACAGAGTTGCTGGATTCGAGGGACCTCGCTCGTTGTGCTGAGAGGAGACCCAAGGGACCTGTAATGCAGCTTTTTGGTGCCTGCGGTTGCAGGGGGAAGATTCCGTCGACCCACGGGAGATTTCTTCGGAGCTTCTAGTGCAGAGAGGAGGCAGACTACCCCCACAGCATGCACCACCAGGAAAACAGTCGAGAAGGCGGCAGGATCAGCGTTACAGAGTTGCAGTAGTCGTCTTTGCTACTTTGTTGCAGTGTTGCAGGCTTCCAGCGCGGTCAGCAGTCGATTCCTTGGCAGAAGGTGAAGAGAGAGATGCAGAGGAACTCGGATGAGCTCTTGCATTCGTTATCTAAAGTTTCCCCAGAGACAGAGACCCTAAATAGCCAGAAAAGAGGGTTTGGCTACCTAGGAGAGAGGATAGGCTAGCAACACCTGAAGGAGCCTATCAGAAGGAGCCTCTGACATCACCTGGTGGCACCGGCCACTCAGAGCAGTCCAGTGTGCCAGCAGCACTTCTGTTTCCAAGATGGCAGAGGTCTGGAGCACACTGGAGGAGCTCTGGACACCTCCCAGGGGAGGTGCAGGTCAGTGGAGTGGTCACTCCCCTTTCCTTTGTCCAGTTTCGCACCAGAGCAGGGCTAAGGGGTCCCCTGAACCGGTGTAGACTGGCTTATGCAGAATTGGGCACATCTGTGCCCAAGAAAGCATTTCCAGAGGCTGGGGGAGGCTACTCCTCCCCTGCCTTCACACCATTTTCCAAAGGGAGAGGGTGTAACACCCTCTCTCAGAGGAAGTCCTTTGTTCTGCCATCCTGGGCCAGGCCTGGCTGGACCCCAGGAGGGCAGCTGCCTGTCTGAGGGGTTGGCAGCAGCAGCAGCTGCAGTGAAACCCCAGGAAAGGTAGTTTGGCAGTACCAGGGTCTGTGCTACAGACCACTGGGATCATGGGATTGTGCCAACTATGCCAGGATGGTATAGAGGGGGCAATTCCATGATCATAGACATGTTACATGGCCATATTCGGAGTTACCATTGTGAAGCTACATATAGGTAGTGACCTGTATGTAGTGCACGCGTGTAATGGTGTCCCCGCACTCACAAAGTCCGGGGAATTGGCCCTGAACAATGTGGGGGCACCTTGTCTAGTGCCAGGGTGCCCTCACACTAAGTAACTTTGCACCTAACCTTTACCAGGTAAAGGTTAGACATATAGGTGACTTATAAGTTACTTAAGTGCAGTGTAAAATGGCTGTGAAATAACGTGGACGTTATTTCACTCAGGCTGCAGTGGCAGGCCTGTGTAAGAATTGTCAGAGCTCCCTATGGGTGGCAAAAGAAATGCTGCAGCCCATAGGGATCTCCTGGAACCCCAATACCCTGGGTACCTCAGTACCATATACTAGGGAATTATAAGGGTGTTCCAGTAAGCCAATGTAAATTGGTAAAATTGGTCACTAGCCTGTTAGTGACAATTTGGAAAGAAATGAGAGAGCATAACCACTGAGGTTCTGATTAGCAGAGCCTCAGTGAGACAGTTAGTCCCTACACAGGTAACACATTCAGGCACACTTATGAGCACTGGGGCCCTGGAGAACAGGGTCCCAGTGACACATACAACTAAAACAACATATATACAGTGAAAATGGGGGTAACATGCCAGGCAAGATGGTACTTTCCTACACAACCCCCCCCCCCAAACGAAGGACAATAAGACTAGCCATGACCTGATGAGTCTTCATTGTCTAAGTGGAAATATCTGGAGAGTCCATCTGCATTGGATTGGCTACTCCCAGGTCTATGTTCCACTGTATAGTCCATCCCCTGTAGGGATATGGATCACCTCAACAATTTAGGATTTTCACCTTTCATTTGTTTTAGCCAAAGTAGAGGTTTGTGGTCTGTCTGAACAATGAAGTGAGTGCCAAACAGGTATGGCCTCAACTTCTTCAGAGCCCAGACCACAGCAAAGGCCTCCCTCTCTATGGCAGACCAACGCTTTTCTGTTGGGGTCAACCTCCTACTAATAAAAGCAACAGGTTGATCCTGGCCCTCAGAATTAAGTTGTGATAGGACTGCCCCTACTCCTAATTCAGATGCATCAGTTTGGACATAGAATTTTTTAGAGTAACAAGGGCTTTTCAGGACAGGTGCAGAGCACATGGCCTGCTTCAGCTCCTCAAAAGCTTTCTGACAGTTTGCTGTCCATAATACCTTTTTAGGCATTTTCTTGGATGTGAGGTCATTAAGAGGGGCTGCAATGGAGCCATAGTTCTTAATGAACCTCCTGTAATACCCAGTGAGGCCTAGGAAGGCTCTCACCTGAGTCTGAGTGGTAGGGGGAACCCAATCAATAATTGTTTGGATTTTCCCCTGAAGTGGTGCAATCTGTTCCCCACCAACAAGGTGTCCCAGATAAACCACCTTACCCTGCCCTATCTGGCACTTTGAAGCCTTGATAGTGAGGCCTGCCTTTTGCAGGGCCTCCAAAACTTTCCATAGGTGGACCAGGTGATCATCCCAGCTGGAGCTAAAGACAGCTATATCGTCCAAATATGCTGCACTGAAAGCTTCCAGCCCTTGCAGGACTGTGTTCACCAACCACTGAAAAGTGGCAGGTGCATTTTTCAATCCAAAAGGCATTACAGTAAACTGGTAATGGCCTCCAATGGTTGAAAATGCAGTTTTAGGTTTAGCATCTTCTGACAATTTGATCTGCCAATACCCTGCAGTCAAATCAAAAGTGCTTAGATACTTGGCAGATGCCAGTGTATCTATGAGCTCATCTGCCCTGGGTATAGGGTGAGCATCAGTTTTGGTTACCAGGTTGAGACCTCTATAGTCTACACAAAACCGCATTTCCTTCTTTCCATCTTTGGAATGGGGTTTTGGTACAAGTACCACAGGAGAAGCCCATGGACTTTCAGAGTGCTCAACCACTCCTAGTTCTAACATTTTCTGCACCTCTTGCTTTATGCAGTCCCTGACATGGTCAGGCTGCCTATAGATCTTACTTTTGACAGGTAAACTGTCTCCAGTATCTATAGTGTGCTCACACCAAGAAGTGGTACCTGGCACAGTAGAGAAGAGTTCAGAGAATTGATCTAGGAGATTTATGCAATGGTCTTTCTGCTCAGCAGTAAGACAATCAGCCAAAACTACACCTTCCACAAGAGCATCTTGTTCTGTGGAAGAGAAGAGATAAGGTAGAGGATCACTGTCTTCTTCCTGTCCCTCATCAGTTGCCATGAGCAGGGTGAGATCAGCCCTGTCATAGTAGGGTTTCAGGCGGTTGACATGGTACACCCTAATGGGACTCCTGGCAGTGCCTAAGTCAACTAAATAGGTGACTTCTCCCTTCTTTTCAACAAATGTGTGGGGTCCACTCCATTTATCTTGGAGTGCTCTTGGGGCCACAGGCTCCAAGACCCACACTTTCTGCCCTGGTTGGTACTGAACCAAAACAGCCTTCTGGTCATGCCATTGCTTCTGGAGCTCTTGGCTGGCCTGAAGGTTTTTTCTGGCCTTTTTCATGTATTCAGCCATCCTTGATCTGAGGCCAAGTACATAATCCACAATATCCTGCTTAGGAGCTTTTAAAGGTTGTTCCCAACCCTCCTTTACAAGTGTGAGTGGACCCCTAACAGGGTGACCAAAAAGAAGTTCAAAGGGGCTGAAGCCCACTCCTTTTTGGGGTACCTCCCTGTAGGCAAAAAGGAGGCATGGTAACAGGATATCCCATCTCCTGTGGAGATTTTCAGGGAGACCCATAATCATGCCTTTGAGAGTTTTATTAAATCTCTCCACCAGTCCATTTGTTTGTGGATGATAGGGTGTTGTGAACTTGTAAGTTACACCACACTCCTTCCACATGGCCTTTAAGTATGCAGACATGAAATTGCTTCCCCTGTCTGATACTACTTCCTTTGGGAAGCCCACCCTTGAAAATATTCCTAGGAGGGCCTTTGCCACTGCAGGTGCTGTAGTGGTCCTTAAAGGAATTGCTTCAGGATATCTTGTGGCATGGTCCACTACCACCAAGATAAACCTATTGCCTGAAGCAGTAGGAGGGTCAAGGGGGCCAACTATGTCAACCCCTACCCTTTCAAAGGGAACCCCAACCACAGGCAGTGGAATAAGGGGTGCCTTTGGAGTGCCACCTGTCTTGCCACTGGCTTGACAGGTTTCACAGGACTTACAAAAATCTTTTGTGTCCTCAGACATTCTAGGCCAATGAAACAAGGGAACAAGTCTGTCCCAAGTTTTCATTTGTCCCAGATGTCCAGCTAGGGGAATGTCGTGGGCTAGAGTTAGGAGGAACTTTCTGTACTCCTGAGGAATCACTAATCTCCTGGCAGCTCCAGGTTTAGGATCCCTATGCTCAGTGTACAAGAGGTTGTCCTCCCAGTAAACTCTGTGAGAGTCACTGACATCGCCATTAGCCTGTTTGACAGCTTGCTGTCTTAGACCCTCTAATGTGGGACAGGTTTGCTGTGCCACACTCAGCTCCTCCCTGGCAGGCCCCCCTTCACCCAAAAGCTCAGCAGTGTCTGCTTCAAGCTCCGCTGGTGTAGGTTCTGCACAGGGAGGGAATTTTTCTTCCTCAGAAGTTGAATCCACTGTAGAGGGAGGGATAGTAGGAAGTGGTTTGCTTCTACTAGCCCTAGCTTTAGGGAGCACTTGGTCCATTGTTCCAGGATCCAAGCTTCCCTGTCCTTTTTGCTTTTTGGCCTGAGCCCTGGTTAAAGCAAAAATATGCCCTGGGATACCCAGCATTGCTGCATGGGCCTCCAACTCCACATCTGACCAAGCTGATGTCTCCAAATCATTTCCTAGTAGACAGTCTACAGGTAAATCTGTGGCTACCACAACTTTCTTTGGACCAGTAACCCCCCCCCCAGTTGAGATTTACAACAGCCATGGGGTGGCTAAGTGTGTTATTGTGAGCATTGGTTACTTGGTACTGGTGACCAAGTAGGTGTTGTTCAGGGTGGACCAGTTTCTCTATTACCATAGTCACACTGGCTCCAGTGTCCCTGTAGGCCTGAACCTCAACACCATTTATTAGGGGTAGCTGCTTGTACTTATCCATATTAAGGGGACAAGCAACTAAGGTGGCTAAATCAATAGCCCCCTCAGAGACTAACACAGCCTCTGTGGCCTCCCTAACAAGGCCAACCCCAACTAAGTTACCAATAGTGAGCCCAGCTACTCCCTTGGATTGGCTATTAGTAGGTTTGCTCCCACCACCACTGCTATTAGTAGGGACACTAGGTTTAGCAGTAGGGGTTGTAGTGGTAGGAGGCTTGGTGCTTTTCTTTGGACAACTGGGATCTGTTGTCCAATGGCCTTTTACTTTACATAAATAGCACCATGGTTTCTTTTCTTTGTTTTGATTAAAGGAGGATTTGGACCCACCACCACCACCAGAGTGTTTTTGTGGGCCTGATGAAGACTCGTTTTTCGATTTGTCCCCACCCTTGTCAGAAGACTTACCATCCTTCTTTTTGTTGCCATCTTTGTCACCCCCTGTATGAACTTTTCTGTTCACCCTTGTTCTGACCCATTTGTCTGCCTTCTTTACCAATTCTTGGGGAGAGGTCAGATCAGAGTCCACCAAGTACTGGTGCAACAAATCAGACACACAATTATTAAGAATATGCTCTCTCAGGATCAAGTTATACAGGCTGTCATAATCAGTAACTTTACTGCCATGTAACCACCCCTCCAAGGCCTTCACTGAATGGTCAATGAAATCAACCCAGTCTTGTGAAGACTCCTTTTTGGTCTCTCTGAACTTTATCCTGTATTGTTCAGTGGTTAAGCCATAACCATCCAGGAGTGCATTCTTAAGAACTGTAAACTTATTGGCATCACTTTCTTTCACAGTAAGGAGCCTATCCCTACCTTTTCCACTAAATGATAGGCATAGGATTGCAGCCCACTGCCTTTGAGGGACATCCTGTACAACACAGGCCCTCTCAAGTGCAGCAAACCACTTGTTAATGTCATCCCCCTCCTTATAAGGGGGAACTATCTTATGCAGATTCCTGGAATCATGCTCTTTTGCAGGTTGACTATGGGGAATACTGCTGCTGCCACCATGGGTTTCTAAACCCAGTTTCTGTCTCTCCTTCTCTACTTCTAAAGTCTGTCTATCCAAATCCAGCTGTTGCTTCTTGAGCTTCAGTCTGGTTTGTTCCACTCTCAATCTATTGAGCTCCCTTTCTAACAATCTGTCATCAGGGTGGGTGGGAGGGACATGCCTTGAAACAGAAGTATGGTGAGAATGGACAGAAGGAGACCTGTCCCTTACAGAGGGCACCCTAACAGCTTGGCTAACAGAAACATCAGTACCACTGTGGTGTGAGTAAATGCTTTTGCTATGATGTGAGACAACACTATTTGTATGGTGTGGCTCTTCATCATTACCAACTATGCTAGACTGTCTAGTAATGGGCAGGCTAGGAAGTTTCTTTCCTGAATCTTTTCCTGGGGGAGTCCCTGGATCAGATTGGGAACCATTAGCTACTTTTTCAACAGATGGGGCACTTCTAGCCTTATCCTGTTCTCTAAGCATGTTAAGTAACAATTCCAAGGAAGGATTCTTCCCTACACTCAAACCTCTCTCTATGCAGAGACTCCTTGCTCCTTTCCAGCTAAGGTGATCATATGTAAGTTTGGACAGATCAACATTTTGGCCTGTGCCAGACATTTTTAGAGAGAGTTAAAGTGATAGAAAAAGAGAAAAAAGTTTGTCAGAGCTTTTAGAAAGACAGAGAAAAAAACTTTTAAAACTTTTTAGAACTTTTTAGAAAGTTAGAAGTACTTTTCAGCACTTTAGAAAAGAGTGAAAAGAGGAAATGCAAAACTTTTGGCTATGTGTATATACACTGAACTTGTTTTGTATATTTTTCTCTTATGAAAAGTACAATGACAAGAGTGGTAAGTAGTCTCAAAGCACTTATCCCACTGCTGCACAACCAATGTAGGAGGCTGGACTGGCTTGTAGTGAGTACCAAGGGGTACTTGCACCTTGCACCAGGCCCAGTTATCCCTTATTAGTGTATAGGGTGTCTAGCAGCTTAGGCTGATAGATAATGGTAGCTTAGCAGAGCAGCTTAGGCTGAACTAGGAGACGTGTGAAGGTACTACAGTACCACTTAGTGTCATATGCACAATATCATAAGAAAACACAATACACAGTTATACTAAAAATAAAGGTACTTTATTTTTATGACAATATGCCAAAGTATCTCAGAGTGTACCCTCAGTGAGAGGATAGGAAATATACACAAGATATATATACACAATAGCAAAAATATGCAGTATAGTCTTAGAAAACAGTGCAAACAATGTATAGTTACAATAGGATGCAATGGGGACACATAGGGGCAACACAAACCATATACTCCAAAAGTGGAATGTGAACCACGAATGGACCCCAAACCTATGTGACCTTGTAGAGGGTCGCTGGGACTATTAGAAAATAGTGAGAGTTAGAAAAATAACCCTCCCCAAGACCCTGAAAAGTGAGTGCAAAGTGCACTAAAGTTCCCCTAAGGATAAAGAAGTCGTGTTAGAGGAATAATGCAGGAAAGACACAAACCAACAATGCAACAACGATGGATTTCCAATCTTGGGTACCTGTGGAACAAGGGGACCAAGTCCAAAAGTCACAAGCAAGTCGGAGGTGGGCAGATGCCCAGGAAATGCCAGCAGTGGATGCAAAGAAGCTTCTACTGGACAGAAGAAGCTGAGGTTTCTGCAGGAACGAAAAGGGCTAGAGACTTCCCCTTTGGTGGACAAATCCCTCTCGCGGTGGAGAGTCGTGCAGAAGTGTTTCCCCGCCGAAAGAACGCCAACAAGCCTTGCTAGCTGCAAATCATTCGGTTAGCGTTTTTGGGCGCTGCTGTGGCCCAGGAGGGACCAGGAGGTCGCAAATTGGACCAGGAGGTAGAGAGGACATCGAGCAAGACAAGGAGCCCTCTTAACAGCAGGTAGCACCCAGAGAAGTGCCAGGAACAGGCACTACAAGGATGCGTGAAATGGTGCTCACCCGAAGTTACACAAAGGAGTCCCACGTCGCCGGAGACCAACTTAGAAAGTCGTGCAATGCAGGTTAAAGTGCCGTGGACCCAGGCTTGGCTGTGCACAAAGGATTTCTGCCGGAAGTGCACAGGGGCCGGAGTAGCTGCAAAAGTCGCGGTTCCCAGCAATGCAGTCTAGCGAGGTGAGGGAAAGACTTACCTCCACCAAACTTGGACTGAAGAGTCACTGGACTGTGGGGGTCACTGGGACAGAGTTTCTGGATTCGAGGTACCTCGCTCGTTGTGCTGAGAGGAGACACAAGGGACTGGTAATGCAGCTTTTTGGTGCCTGCGGTTGCAGGGGGAAGATTCCGTCGACCCACTGGAGATTTCTTCGGAGCTTCTAGTGCAGAGAGGAGGCAGACTACCCCCACAGCATGCACCACCAGGAAAACAGTCGAGAAGGCGGCAGGATCAGCGTTACAGAGTTGCAGTAGTCGTCTTTGCTACTTTGTTGCAGTGTTGCAGGCTTCCAGCGCGGTTAGCAGTCGATTCCTTGGCAGAAGGTGAAGAGAGAGATGCAGAGGAACTCGGATGAGCTCTTGCATTGGTTATCTAAAGTTTCCCCAGAGACAGAGACCCTAAATAGCCAGAAAAGAGGGTTTGGCTACCTAGGAGAGAGGATAGGCTAGCAACACCTGAAGGAGCCTATCAGAAGGAGTCTCTGACGTCACCTGGTGGCACTGGCCACTCAGAGCAGTCCAGTGTGCCAGCAGCACCTCTGTTTCCAAGATGGCAGAGGTCTGGAGCACACTGGAGGAGCTCTGGACACCTCCCAGGGGAGGTGCAGGTCAGGGGAGTGGTCACTCCCCTTTCCTTTGTCCAGTTTCGCGCCAGAGCAGGGCTAAGGGGTCCCCTGAACCGGTGTAGACTGGCTTATGCAGAATTGGGCACATCTGTGCCCAAGAAAGCATTTCCAGAGGCTGGGGGAGGCTACTCCTCCCCTGCCTTCACACCATTTTCCAAAGGGAGAGGGTGTAACACCCTCTCTCAGAGGAAGTCCTTTGTTCTGCCATCCTGGGCCAGGCCTGGCTGGACCCCAGGAGGGCAGCTGCCTGTCTGAGGGGCTGGCAGCAGCAGCAGCTGCAGTGAAACCCCAGGAAAGGTAGTTTGGCAGTACCAGGGTCTGTGATACAGACCACTGGGATCATGGGATTGTGCCAACTATGCCAGGATGGTATAGAGGGGGCAATTCCATGATCATAGACATGTTACATGGCCATATTCGGAGTTACCATTGTGAAGCTACATATAGGTAGTGACCTGTATGTAGTGCACGCGTGTAATGGTGTCCCCGCACTCACAAAGTCCGGGGAATTGGCCCTGAACAATGTGGGGGCACCTTGGCTAGTGCCAGGGTGCCCTCACACTAAGTACCTTTGCACCTTACCTTTACCAGGTAAAGTTTAGACATATAGGTGACTTATAAGTTACTTAAGTGCAGTGTAAAATGGCTGTGAAATAACGTGGACGTTATTTCACTCAGGCTGCAGTGGCAGGCCTGTGTAAGAATTGTCAGAGCTCCCTATGGGTGGCAAAAGAAATGCTGCAGCCCATAGGGATCTCCTGGAACCCCAATACCCTGGGTAACTTAGTACCATATACTAGGGAATTATAAGGGTGTTCCAGTAAGCCAATGTAAATTGGTAAAATTGGTCACTAGCCTGTTAGTGACAATTTGGAAAGAAATGAGAGAGCATAACCACTGAGGTTCTGATTAGCAGATCCTCAGTGAGACAGTTAGTCACTACACAGGTAACACATTCAGGCACACTTATGAGCACTGGGGCCCTGGAGAACAGGGTCCCAGTGACACATACAACTAAAACAACATATATACAGTGAAAAATGGGGTAACATGCCAGGCAAGATGGTACTTTCCTACAAGTAATGCTATAGTTAGGTGAATATGTCAGTGATAACCTTTTGAACTAATAAAAACACATACATTCACCAGTTATAGTTAGAAAAACTAGCTCTAACTTTCACCCCACCCCACACTACAACTACCCTCATATATGACATCACTCTTGATGTTCTAAGGCATAATTTACGAAATCATTGATGACATCTCAAATTAAATTTTCAGCCTTGGGAAGGAGGGCTGCACAACCCCCTCCCCATTTTCTTAAATTCTAGCCCCAGGGGTAGGCTCCTCAGGCCCTCTTGAGGCCCAGGGAGGGAGGCTGCACATCCATCTCCCCATAAAAACTGTTTTATGCCCTGGGGGTATCATTCCCCTGGCATTAACGATTTAAATCGGTCTGGCCACCAGTTTTTTTTGTTTTTGTTTTTGCCTTTTCTTTCTTTTTTGGCTCTGGGGGTCGCTCTGGGTCACCGCATGGGGCCTTGGAGGTGTCCCTAACCTGCCCCCCTATATCTTTATTTTTTAGCAACTCAGGACAGGGGTCTAAGGGCCATATTTATACTTTTTGACGCAAAACTGCGCTAACGCAGTTTTGCGTCAAAACAATTAGCGCCGGCTAACGCCATTCTGAAGCACCATGCGGGCGCCGTATTTATTCAATGACGTTAGCCGGCGTTAGCCGCCGGCGCTGCCTGGTGTGCTTGAAAAAAAATTCCGTGCACCAGGCAGCGCCGGCGTAGGGGAATATGGAGCTTGGGCGCCAAAAAATGGGGCAAGTCAGGCTGAGGCAAATTTTTCGCCTCAACCCGATTTGCGCCATTTTTTTTTACTCCCAAACCCCATTGAAATGACTCCTGTCTTAGCAAAGACAGGAGTCATGCCCCCTTGCCCAATGGCCATGCCCAGGGGACTTCTGTCCCCTGGGCATGGTCATTGGGCATAGTGGCATGTAGGGGGGCACAAATCAGGCCTCCCTATGCCACAATTTTTTTTAAACAAAAATACTTACCTGAACTTACCTTAATGGCCCTGGGATGGGTCCCTCCAGCCTTGGGTGTCCTCCTGGGGTGGGCAAGGGTAGCAGGGGGTGTCCCTGGGGGCATGGGAGGGCACCTCTGGGCTCCTTCCGAGCCCACAGGTCCCTTAACGCCTGCCCTGACCAGGCGCAAAAAAACTTCGCAAAAGCGGCTGGATGTCATTTTTTTTGGCCCGCCCACTCCCGGGCGTGAATTTTGCCCGGGAGTGTAAATACGGCGCACATGCCTCGGAGTCAATTTTTTAGACGGGAACGCCTACCTTGCATATCATTAACGCAAAGTAGGTGTCCACGCTAAAAAATGACGCAAACTCCATGGACTTTGGCGCTAGACGCGTCTAACGCCAAAGTATAAATATGGAGTTAGTTTTGCGTCGGAATTGCGTCAAAAAAAACGACGCAATTCCTGCGCAAACAGAGTATAAATATGCCCCTAAGTCCCTGAGTCCTAAAAAGGCTGCCAGCAAGACTTTTCTCATGTTTTTGGCAGCCAATCAGAGTGCTCACTCTTGCAGGAGTCTGACTCATCATTTTGTTATGCAAAAGCGGCGCAACCTTGCAAAATACAATTGGATTTTGTAAGTTTGTGCTGCTTTTGCGTAAAAAAGCGGCACATATGCGGTGCTAAAAAAGTATAAATATGGGCCTTAGTGTTTAGTTTTCTTTCTCTGACTTCAAAGTGAGAGGATTTATGCGACTATCTTGCTGCATACTGGGATTAGGAAACTGTTTTTTGTATCACATGACAACATTTAAATAAACTTCAGAATATATCAGAATTAGGAGTACAAATGAAGCACATTTTTGTTAATTCTGAACTGTTCTGGAAACAAATACCTTTCTATGATTAAAACAAATCATTGCATTAGGTGATGCAATTTCCACACATCATTGTCTGTGCACAGTATAGTTTTATTTGAAAAACTCTATATATATGTGCAAATGCAATGGTCACTTCAATCAAAAATGTGTTGTCTGTAATGGCAGTGTGTTTCCACACCATGCATACTCCAATCCACTCTGTTCTGCACCACTCCACACTACTGTACCCTACTCTGTATCACTCCACTTTACGGCCTCCATGCCACTGCACCTCACTCTTATCCATTCGGAACCACTCCACATTATGCCTCTGCGCACTTTATATCATTTTTCAAAATATACTAATTGCATCTTAATCATTTTGACCTGCATCTTATCAGATAAATATTATATATTTTTCTAAACACTGTGTGGTGTATTTTTGTGGTGTTCTACTGTGTTATTGCACAAATACTCTACACATTGCATTCTAAGTTAAGCCTGGCTGCTCAATGCCAAGCTACAAGAGGGTGGGCACAGGATAATTTGGATTGAGTGTCACTTACCCTGACTAGAGTGAGGGTCCTTGCTTGGACGGGGGTAACCTGACTGCCAACCAAAGACCCCAATTCCAACACAGTTTATACCTAGTACAAACATTTTTTATAACACTCCATTAGAACCACATACTGCACAGCTCACCTCAGAACACAATTAGAGTACCTCTCTAAAAAAAATATCTTTGCCATCAGAAAGCTTGATCCAGCTGGGAAAACTAATATGCCCGTAATTTCGCCGTGCCGTCCGTTGTCCTTTTTTGTGAAAGGCTAAAATTACGGACAAATGCCGTCCTTTAAGGCTTTCATCACGGACAACGGACGGCTAGGTGAAATTACGGGCAGTCTGTGAAATTTATGGACGGATGGTCACCGTATATCTGTTGTGTTTCCCTCACGTCTCCCCCTACTACTGTTTTAGCTGCAATAACAGGGATGTGAACGATTTGTCGTCCTCAGGGCAGCCAAGTCCCAATTGCATTTTCTAGCGCCAGAGCTGCTGGTTATGGTGAGGAGAGAATGAGATTAAAGGGGCTGTGAGCTTCTTGCAACATGGTGGCACTGTGATGTCTTCTCTCGCAAAGACACCGAGAATGGCTGATATTGTACCGGAAGGAATCTTAACAATGTATTGCAGTCCATCCTCTTGCTGTATCATCTGAGATGAAGGCATACCACCGAAGCAGATGTTGTATCTATTCACGGGGTGCCTGAACTCCTTTAAAAACTGCAACTGCTTTCTGTGCCCTTCCTTCGATCTCTGCAAGACGTGCTGGCATTTCCTCATATGAAACAACTCCTGGAGGAGTCTACAGGAACGGAGGAGCTGTTTTGTACTATGCAGTGCCGCGTTTGCTCTTAGAATATTGCAGTAGAATGGTTGTTCTGGAATAAATTCAACCAATCACTGAGGAAACTGGACTGCCTCTAAAACAGAAATTAATTCATGTGCTTAGCTTTCTCTCCTTTCCGCATATCATCCAAAAGGGGGTGGCATATCATCATTTCAAACTGTCCTGAAATAATTTGAACCACCTCTAGCCGAGCAGCCATGTAGCTTGAAACATGACCTCTCGTCTCCGAGAATCACCTGAGAAAGACTGGCATTTCAACATTTAAAGACTGTGGCAGAGGAATCTGTACTTTCTCTGATACAACAATTTAATATGATATCTATTTTCTCCGCATATTATCAGAGAACAGCTGACATTTCAATCGATTATGAAGCTTACCTGAGATTCATCTGACTGAACAGCCTTTCAACAGGCTATTATAAGTACCGGTGCTGGCAATTAAGTGCTGGTGCTGAGCACCAGAAACCACTGGCTCAAATTAAGCACTGCACACAAGACGGTGCCAGGAAGGGACAGGGGCCTGCTAACGCTTCACCTGCTTTCCAGCCCAATACCGATCCCATTTCACTATCAATGCCCTTTGCCATGCTAAAGTCTGGGCGTGCTGCCTTTCTCATGAGCAAAATCTGGAATCATCAGCAGGAACACCTTCTATCTGCGCACATAGTGAGGTTGAAATCTTGTGAATCCTCATGCTGTCTTTCCTCGTGAGCTGTTTCCATCAGATAACAAAGTGCTTGATGTCCAGTGTTAAGTCATACAGATGCATTGGCGTAGTGTCAGCCGCGATCTGCAAGGAAATTAGAAGTATTCCCAGACGGTTTTAGCACATTTTCTTGAATGACAAAACAAGGACAAAAATGCAAATTACTGAAACATGTTATGGACTTACCTACCTAAAAGGAACAACGTATAATAGTTGGACTTTCACATGGATTTCACAAGTTTTTGGTACAAACATATTTTAATAGAAAGTAGATTGTTTAATGTGTGAAAACATTTGCTTCAAAAGCCTGTAGGTATCCAGAAAGGCTGAGTTTGTAATACTTGTAGAAGTGCAAAGGTGGATAATGCACTTGAGGTAGAACATCTGTTTATAGTCCAGGAAAGCAACAAAGATTGCTGCCACAAGTGAATGTTCACCTGTCCCAAGAGGTCTGAAGGACACTTGTTTTACAAACATAGGTGTATTTTACTATGGAGCTGAGGTTCGCAAGTGGGGCATTTTCTTCAGTCCATTATGGCACTTAGCACTCTTGCTATATCATTGGTTACATTTATTAGTTTCTGACTTGATTACTCATAAAATCCCTCAGGGGCTTATGAGCCTGCTGCAGAACATAGTGACCCATTCCCAAAGGTAAACTTATACATGAGTAAAACAACTCATGCAAGTGCACTCTTACACTTCTGAATAAATGTAGTACTTTTGACTGTTCACCAGCTACAAATGTAAAGTGTTAAAAATGGTGTCTTTGGTTGGCAGTCAGTTTACCCCTTGTCCAAGAAAGGACCTCACTTTAGTTAGGGTAAAGGAGACTCACCCTCAGTTAACCCCCACTCACCCCTTTGGTAGCTTGGCACGAGCAGGCAGGCTTAACTTCAGAAGCAAGGTATAAAGTATTTTTACCAACACACAAGTAACTCAGTGAAAACACAACAAAATGACACAACACAGGTTTAGAAAAATAGATCATATTTATCTAAACAAAACAAGACCAAAAAGACAAACAAATCAAACATATACAAGTCAAGTTATGAATTTAAAAAGCCAAAGAGTCTTAAATCCTTTAGAAAACAGTGAGAATATTGTTAGTGTACAAAAGTACCTGGGTAGCGTCAAAATAAAGCAGCACGGGCAAGCGTGCATTGAAAAAGGCCAACGATGTGTTGATTTCTCACTCAAAAGCGTTGTTCCTCCTCTGGTCGGGTTGGCGTGCATTGTTTCTTCTCTCCCTCAAGAGAGCTATGCGTGGATCCAGACGGGCACCTCGGGTCCGGACAGGCTTTGCGTTGATTTTCTGCACCCAGCGATGCTGCTTCGAAATCTGATTGCAAGGTGTCAAGAACCCGTGCTGCGTGGGGGCTTGTGTCGTTAACAGCAACCGCTGCGGGTGTTGCGCTTCATTCTCCAGCCATGTTGTATCGATCTCCCACCCGTGATGCAGGTGGAGCGTCGATTTTAACCACGAGGCTGGCGGCTCATCATTTTTCAGCCACAAAGCAGGTGGTGCATCAAAAGTTTTCCCGCACGGCAGTCTTTATGTGGATTTCTGTCCTTTTCCACCAGCTACACCTTTCAAGGGCACAGAGACAGGTTACAGCACTCTTGGCAGGCAGGACTCTCAGCAGAAAGTCCAAGTGCTGGCAGCGAGAAGGCTTTTCTGTCCCTGAGACTTCAAAAACAGGAGGCAAGCTCAGTTTCAGAGATTCTTCACCAGTGGGAAGTCACAGAGATGTCAGCCTTTGTCCTCTCTTAGGTAGAGGCAGCTACTGCAGGCCAACTCAGCAAAGCACAGTCACAGGCAAAGGGATAGTACTCCTCCTCCAGCTTCTCCAGATCTTCTACTTGGCAGAGGTTCTTCTTGGTTCCAGAAGTAATCTGATTTTCAGGGTTATCATTGCTCTTCTTATACCCCTTTGTGCCTTTGAAGTAGGCCTACTTAAAAGAGAAGTCTCTGTTGTCAAGATCCTGCCTTGCCCAGGCCAGGCCCCAGACACACACCAGGGGGTTGGAGACTGCATTGTGTGATGGCAGGCACACCCATTTCAGGTGTAAGTGACCACTCTATCCCTCCCCTCAGCCCAGATGGCATATCAGGATATGCAGGCTACACCCCAGCTCCCTTTGTGTCATTGTCTAGAGGAGAGGTGCAAACAGCCCAGCTGTCAAACTGACCCAGACAGGGAATCCACAAACAAGCAGAGTCACAGAATGGTTTAAGTAAGAAAATGCCTACTTTCTAAAAGTGGCATTTTCAAACACACAATCTAAAAACCAACTTCACTAAAAGATATATTTTTAAATTGTGAGTTCAGAGACCCCACCTTTAGCATACTCTACAACCTACCCATGGGACTACCTAGGGCCTACCTTAGGGGTGCCTTACATGTACAAAAATGGATGGTTTGGGCCTGACAAGTGGGTACACTTGTCACGTTGAACTAGCAGTTCAAAACTCCACACACAGACACTTAAGTGGAAGGTCTGAGCCATGTTTACAGGGCTACTCATGTGGGTGGCACAATCAGTGTTGCAGGCTCATAAGTAGCATTTGATTTACAGGCCCTGGACACATCCAGTGCACTTTACTAGGGACTTATTAGTAAATCAAATATGGCAGTAATGGGAAAGAGAATTACCATACAATTTACACAGACAGCCTACGCACTTTAGCACTGGTTAGCAGTGGTAAAGTGCCCAGAGTCAAAAAGCCAACAACAACGGGTCAGAGAAAATAGGAGCAAGGAGGCAAAAAGTTTGTGGATGACCCTGCATAAGGAGCCAGGACCAACAATAGTAAAGGAATTAAATATTTAATTTAAAATTGAATTATTGATGTAGCAATGTGTATGTTGTTCTATATTTAAAATAAGGACATTCATGTACAAAAATAAGTGTTTTGTTTAAAGTTTAAAAAAACTATATTTCTTCCTATGCTTTGCCATATTTAGTTCATCATTTCTGATCTCCAATTTATTGTAACATTATTTCATTGATTTTATGGGGTTATGGGATAAGTATGGTTGTTTAATCTGTCTGACCTGTGTTTCAAGGAACCCTTCGTTATATGCATATAGAATTCAGGAAAGAGGGAATAGATATCTATGTCTAATCTTTTTGTAGGATACATCAAACCAAAACACATTCATTTCCTGTAATGATGCATAGAGATGGTCCAGTGATGAATTTGGGAACAGTGCAAAAAGCAAGGTAAACATCAGATCAGGGAGAAAATCAGAAACAACTATCACCAACAGATGACACCACAAATGTACTATTGGCTCGGTATGCATGGACTGCCCCATCATGAACTACTTCCACCTCCCACAGTCTTCCAAGGAAAACCACCCCTTTTTTAGGAAATGAGAATGAAGGTGGGGAGGCAGACCTAAAGGTCGTAAGAGAAGACAAAAAAGGGGTAACAACAAGATGCAAAGCAAAGGGTAACTGACCAGGGATGAATAGGAAGTATATCTGGTCTTCAATGTGACACCAAGTACGCTGACGTATTCCTGTTGGAATCCACTTGAAGATTCTGCGGAGCATGTGGAGGGTGTTGAAACAGGAGGAGGAGACTGCGTTGACCTGTTTGGACATGGTGAGAGCGGAGTCGAGGATGAAGCCGAGGTTTTGTGTGTGGCTGGCTGGGGTGGGTGGGGGGCCCAGGGCGGTGGGCCACCAAGAGTCGTTCCAGGCCGAGGGGGAGCGGCCGAGGATGAGGACTTCCGTCTTGTCGGAGTTTAGTTTCAGGTGGCTGTTGCTCATCCACTCGGCGATGGATTTCAGTCCCTCGTGGAGGTTGGCTTTGGCGGTGTGAGGATCTTTGGTCAGGGAGAGGACGAGCTGGGTGTCGTCGGCGTAGGAGAGGATGCTGAGGTCGTGCTGATGGGCCAGTTGTGCGAGGGGGGCCATGTAGACGTTGATCAGCGTTGGGCTTAGGGAGGAGCCTTGGGGGACGCCGCAGATGAGGTTGGTGGCTTCGGAGCGGAAGGGTGAGAGTCGGACTCTCTGGGTTCTGCCGGAGAGAAAGGAGGAGATCCAGTTGAGGGCTTTGTCTTGGATACCGGCTTTGTGGAGGCGATTTAGTAGGGTGCGGTGGCAGACCGTGTCGAAGGCAGCAGAGAGGTCTAGGAGGATGAGGGCTGAAGTTTCGCTGTTGTCCATTTGTTGTCTGATGTCATCTGTGGCGGCGAGGAGTGCAGTCTCTGTGCTGTGGTTGCGTCTGAAACCGGATTGGGAGGGGTCTAGGATGGAGTTGTCTTCGAGGTAGTGGGAGAGCTGTGCGTTGACGATCTTCTCGATGACTTTCGCTGGGAAAGGGAGGAGGGAGATCGGTCGGAAGTTTTTGAGATCGTTGAGGTCAGCCTTAGGTTTCTTGAGGAGGGGTTGGATTTCTGTGTGCTTCCAGCTGTCCGGGAAGGTAGCGGTGTTGAGGGAAAGGTTGATGATCTTGCGGAGTTTGGGGGCGATGGTGACGTCGGCTTTGTTGAAGACGTGATGTGGGCAGGGGTCAGAGGGAGATCCTGAGTGGATGGAGTTCATGGTCTTTAGTGTTTCGGCGTCGTCTACGGGGGTCCAGTTGGTGAGGCGGTCGGCGTGGGAGGAGTTGTTGGGGGTGGGGTCAGACGGAGGTGCAGTGTTGAAGCTGTCGTGGATGGCTGCGATTTTCTGGTAGAAGAAGGTGGAGAGATCGTCGCAGAGTTTCTGGGATGGTGGGACGTCGTTGACGTTGGGGTTGGAGAGCTCCTTCACGATGCAGAAGAGTTCCTTGCAGTCGTGTGCGTTGTTGTTAAGGCGTTCTGTGAAGTGGGAGCGTTTGGCGAGTCGGATCAGTTGGTGGTGTTCGCGGTTGGCTTCCTTGAGGGTAGCAAGGTTGTCGGGTGTGCGCTCGAGGATCCATTTTTTCTTGAGTTTCTGGCAGGTGCGTTTGGAGGTGGTCAGTTCGTCTGTGAACCAGGCTGTTTTTTTCTTTTCTTGGTTGACGGTGGGTCTCTTGAGTGGTGCTAGGATGTTGGCGCAGTTGAGGATCCATTGTTGGAGGTTGATGGTGGCGGGGTCTGGGTCGGTGGGGTTGGGTGGTGGGTTTTTGTCGAGGGTGCTGGTTAGTTGGTCTTCGGTGACTTTTCCCCAGCGGCGGTGAGGCGGTAGTGGGGTGCGGTCTTGTTCGGTGTTTTTCTTGAAGGTGAAATGGACGCAGTGGTGGTCGGTCCAGTGGAGTTCGGAGGTGTGTCTGAATGAGATGTGGTTGCTTGCAGTGAAGAGTGGGTCAAGGGTGTGGCCGGCGATGTGGGTGGGTGTGTTGACCAGTTGACGGAGTCCGAGGTTGGAGAGGTTGGTGGTCAGTGATGCGGTGTTGGCGTCATTGTTGTTCTCCAGGTGGAAGTTGAGGTCTCCCAGGAGGATGTAGTCTGAAGAGACGAGGGCGTTGGGTGCTTGCGAGGTCAGAGATGGTGTCGCTGAAGGGGGCTCTTGGTCCTGGAGGACGGTATATGAGGGTTCCTCTGAGGGTAGTGTTAGGGTCCGTGTGGATCTGGAAGTGGAGGTGTTCAGCTGTCTTGAGGGTGTCGTCCGTGTGGGTGTGGATCTTGAGGGTGGATTTGTGGGCGATGGCTATTCCTCCGCCGATTCCGTTGGTGCGATCTCTTCTGGTGATCTTGTAGCCGCCAGGGATGGCGATGGCGATGTCTGGGGTCGAGGAGTCGTTCCACCAGGTTTCGGTTAGGAAGGTTACATCTGGGGCGGTGGTGTCGAGCAGGTCCCAGAGCTTGATGGCGTGCTTTTCTGCGGAGCGTGTGTTAAGGAGGATGCAGTGCAGGTGGTTTGTGTTGGTTGTTGCAGACTTCGTTGTTCTGTTGCAGGTGAAGTTGCAGGTGCGGCAGGAAAAAGGTCCTTTGGTGTGCTTCGGGGTGGCCTGGAAGCATTCTGTGGAGGGGCCAGGGTTGAGGGCGAGGAGTTCGCTGGCCGAGTAGCGAAAGGTGGGGATGCGGGGGGTGAGAGGACCAGGGGGGTGGCGCTGGGCGCGGTCCAGGCACGGACGGGCGCAGACGGGCTTGCCTCTGGCGCGCCTCCGGCGCACCAGCTGTGCGCCCGCTGCGCGGACGCGCAGCACCAGCCATTAAGAAGGGAGGGGGGAGGGGGGAGGGAGGAGCAGCTTGGAGGCGGGATGTGGGATGTGGGAGGTGAGAGGGAGCGGCAAATGGGGGGCGTGAGGGGGGCGGGGCCGCGGGGAGGCAGCGGCAGTGAGAGAAGGCAGGGGTGGAGCGCACAAGAGGCAAAATACCAGGAAACAAGGCACAATAAAGAATACGGCATAGTTTACAACAGTCACAAAACTAGGCAAAAATGGCACAAATACAAATGGAATACAGCAATCAGAGGGGCACAAATGGGGGCTAGAGCGCCAGGAGGCAGGCGCTAAAAAGTGGAAAAAACACTTACAGGGGCGGCGAAAAAGCGGCAGAAGCCACAGGACTCGAACACGCTAGCAGCAGCGTGGGCGGGGGCCAGGGGCACGAGACAGCAGGGTGGTGCAGCGGACGTGGGGGGCGAGCTCTGGACCAAAACATTTCCCAATGAATACTGGCACAATAATGACGGTTGTGTATGTGTATGATATGTGTTGTGAACCAGTAGTCCCCACTCATGTTTGACCCACTTGTATCCCCAACATATGCATGTCACACCAATTAAAAAACTTACTGTGACATGTCTATGTCTCCCGTGGTCCCCACCTCCTGCGCAGTGCCCACCCTACATACCCTGGCAATGCGACATCCCTACTTTGTAGTCTGTCGACTGGGGGTAGGGTCGTGTTTTCTCTGTGGGTCAGTGGCATCAGCGATGGCAGGTGTTGACCAGTCGTGTCCATTCAAAGGTGGGGAGAAGTGATAAAAAGGTGAGTTTTGACAACCTCCCCCTCCATTCCACCAACTAATGAGTGGAGGCCGGACCACCACTTTAACATTGGTGGTAAGGCACAGCTAAATCTGCATTGGGGGGAGACTGGATGCAATTCCGGTGGCATCCCCTTTTCCCTTTCCAACTGTCAATGTGGCCAATGTTTCTTGGTGGAGAAGGCGGTTCAAATGCAGTCTTTCATCTATGTGACCGCCAACATCTAAATATTGCAGGTCAATCGTCTCAGCGTCGGGTGGGTTTATAGTCGAAAAGTCAACAGTGGGAACATTACCACCAACATCTAATCAGGCTCTTAGTACTTTTAGGCATTATAAACATTCCCAGAAATCTGCATGTACTGCTGCACAGAAGCATCATTTCCATGTGGATTCCTGGGAAGGTGATGTGGCTTTTCCATCGGGACCTTGTTCCCACTGTTTGGAGTTCTTCATAGCAGAGCCCACAAGGAAGAACAGGATTCTTTGTGCAAGCACACACTTTTTCCTCCATGGAGAAATATTTTTTCTGTGTGTAGAAAACCCTTCAACCCTGCCCCCAGCAAATCTAGGACAGATTGAGTCCACCAGCCTTTCCCAGGTTTAAAAATGTTACCCTTTTCATAGTGTAAAGTGGAGGGAAAGGATTTTGTGAATGCTAATGTCCACAAATGTCAAAAGATAACCACATCTTGTAAAGCCTTGAAACACCCATATTCCCACCTCATGAGTGCCATTTACGTGTGCAGAGTCACTCATAGCCAAGATCTCCACCCCCGTAAAGGGGTTTACTCCTGCTAGAAATCCCTTTGTAATTTTATGGCAGGCAAAAACCAGGTACATTTGGTAATCAACCTCCATTTCCAACAAAACTTACTTTTGTGAACCGAGTGTCAAGTGTCTAGAACCATGTACGTTTTATTGTTAAACAATATAAGAAGACTACATAAAAATGTAGTGGACAATTGATTTAAAATCTCACTGTGTAAAGTGGAACTATTTGAAAATGATTCACAAAAACCCAATTTGGTGCTGTTTGTGCTTTCTAAGACAACAAATGGAAATCACATGATGCAACCTTGAGTCTGGAATCAAAAGTCAACCAAGGGGTTTGGAGTCAAAGCTAAGAGAAAGGGGCACAGATGTGATGCGATAACTGCATGCCTGTCACGCAGTTAAATATAGAGTTCTGCTTACTCATTCAATCCCTAAAGGTACTGAGTCAGAGGCTCAACTCATATTCATCATTCAGAGACCACACCTGAATGTATGTCTGGGTGCCTCGTTAAATTTATGGGCAGCTATACTACTCAGAGCCACACCCACTAGCTCCATGTTTAGCTTCAAACAGACAAAAAAAGAATACCTTGCTGGAACCGAAAGTGTGTTGGAATTGGAGCTGAACAGGAGGAGCTCACAATCCCACCTCATCGTTTGCCTATGCTTTGATGAGGTGCAGAATCCATCTTGAAAGCAAGGAATACTTGTGCTATTATCTGTAATGACTGGAATTGCATGCATCAAGACCCATGCATGTTTTTTCCCTGGCATCAGTTTCAAAGGTGCAACATTTCACTGACCCATCGTTGTCGGTCAAAGGACAAGCCACATTTACTGGATCCCTAGTAGACTTATCAGGTGTACATGGAAAGATGAAGGATGGTCCTATCAGACCACTGTCCACAGGAATAATGGGCCTTTATTCTGTTTCCTGATTCTAATTTTGAATTTTAAGTAGTGCAAGTGAAGAAAGGATTGTTTATTTTGAAGAGTTTTGCGATACCATTAGGTATGCAAAGTTTTCTTCTGCGATATACTTGATTTAGAACCCCACGCACTTGTTGCCTCTCTCACACACAAGGGACAAATGTTGTTCTCCGGACACAACCGGCAATGTCATTAAGTCAAATCATTAACATTTATAAAGCGCGCTACTCACCCGTGCGGGTCTCAAGGCGCTAGGGGGGAAAGGGGGGGTTATCGCTGCTCGAACAGCCAAGTCTTTAGGAGTCTCCGGAAAGCGGAGTGGTCCTGGGTGGTCCTGAGGCTGGTGGGGAGGGAGTTCCAGGTCTTGGCCGCCAGGAAGGAGAAAGATCTCCCACCCGCCGTGGAGCGGCGGGTGCGAGGGACGGCAGCAAGTGCGAGGCCAGCGGAGCGGAGGGGGCGGGTGGGGACGTAGAAGCTGAGGCGTCTGTTGAGGTATTCCGGTCCCTTGTTGTGGAGGGCTTTGTGTGCGTGGGTGAGAAGACGGAAGGTGATCCTTTTGCTGACTGGGAGCCAATGCAGGTGTCTCAGGTGTGCGGAGATGTGGCTGTTGCGGGGTACGTCGAGGATGAGGCGGGCCGAGGCGTTTTGGATGCGTTGCAGGCGGTTTTGGAGTTTGGCGGTGGTCCCGGCGTAGAGGGTGTTGCCGTAGTCCAGGCGACTCGTGACAAGGGCGTGGGTCACGGTTTTTCTGGTGTCGGCGGGGATCCAGCGGAAGATCTTGCGGAGCATGCGGAGAGTGAGGAAGCAGGCGGAGGACACGGCGTTGACTTGCTTGGTCATGGTGAGAAGAGGGTCCAAGATGAAGCCGAGGTTGCGGGCGTGGTCTGCGGGGGTCGGTGCGGTGCCGAGGGCCGTGGGCCACCAGGAGTCGTCCCAGGCGGACGGGGTGTTGCCGAGGATGAGGACTTCCGTTTTTTCAGAGTTCAGCTTTAGGCGGCTGAGCCTCATCCAATCTGCGACGTCCTTCATACCCTCTTGTAGGTTGGTCTTGGCGCTGGCGGGGTCCTTGGTGAGGGAGAGTACAAGTTGGGTGTCGTCGGCGTAGGAGGTGATGATGATGTCGTGCTTGCGTACGATGTCGGCGAGGGGGCTCATGTAGACATTTAAGAGTGTCGGGCTGAGCGATGAGCCTTGAGGTACGCCGCAGATGATCTTGGTGGGTTCTGAGCGAAACGGAGGGAGGTAAACTCTTTGGGAGCGGTTAGCGAGGAAGGAGGCGATCCAGTCCAGGGCCTGGCCTTGGATCCCGGTGGAGCGTAGGCGGGTGATTAGGGTGCGGTGACAGACGGTGTCAAAGGCAGCCGAGAGGTCGAGGAGAATGAGGGCGACTGTTTCACCGTTGTCCATCAGGGTTCTGATGTCGTCTGTGACTGAGATGAGGGCGGTTTCCGTGCTGTGGTTGGTTCGGAATCCGGTTTGTGAAGGGTCGAGCAGGTTGTTGTCTTCCAGGAAGGTGGTCAGCTGTTTGTTGACGGTCTTTTCTATTACCTTGGCTGGGAAAGGTAGAAGAGAGATGGGGCGGAAGTTTTTCAGGTCGCTTGGGTCAGCCGTAGGTTTCTTTAGTAGGGCGTTGACTTCAGCGTGCTTCCAGCATTCGGGGAAGGTAGCAGAAGAAAAAGAAGAGTTGATGACGGTCTGGAGGTGCGGGGCGATGATGTCGTCGGCTTTGTTAAAGATGAAGTGCGGGCAGGGGTCCGAAGGGGCGCCGGAGTGGATAGAGTTCATGATGGATTTGGTTTCTTCCGTGTTGATGTGGGTCCAGTTGTTGAGGGTGATGTCCGGGGAAGCGGGTTCAGTGGTGTATGGTTGGGTCTGGTGTCCGAAGCTGTCGTGGAGGTCGCTGATCTTGCGATGGAAGAAAGTGGCGAGGGATTCGCACAAATCCTGTGAGGGCGTGACGGCGTTGGCGCTGGCGCTGGGGTTGGAGAACTCTTTGACGATGCTGAAGAGTTCTCTGCTGTTGTGGCTGTTTTTGTCTAGTCTGTCGGTGAAAAAGTTCCTTTTGGCAGTGCGGATCAGGTGGTGGTGTTCGCGTGTAGCGTTCTTGAGGGCGGTCATGTTGTCAGCGGTGTGGTCCTTGCGCCAGGCCTTCTCAAGGGCACGACAAGTTTTCTTTGATTCTTTGAGGGTGTCAGAGAACCAGAGAGGTTTTTTGGTGTTGGTCTGTCGATGCGTGCGTTTGAGGGGAGCAAGGTTGTCAGCGCAGTTGGAGATCCAGTTTGTGAGGTTGAGAGCTGCGTCGTTAGGGTCGGTGGTGAGGGTGGGTTGGTTGGCGGCGAGAGCGGAGAAGAGTTGCTCTTCAGGGATCTTGTTCCACTGTCGACGAGGGATGGGTTGAGTGCGGAGGTGGGAGGTCTCGCGTCGGAATGTGAAGTGGACGCAGCTGTGGTCGGTCCAGTGTAGGGCAGAGGTGTGGCTGAAGAAGACGTGTTTGCTGGCGGAGAAGATAGGGTCGAGCGTGTGTCCGGCGATGTGGGTGGCGGTGTTCACCAGTTGTTTGAGGCCGAGGTTGGCGAGGTTGTCGAGCAGGGTGGTGGTGTTGGGGTCGTTGTTTTGTTCCAGATGGAAGTTGAGGTCGCCTAGGAGGATGTAGTCCGGTGAGACGAGGGCGTGCGGGGAGATGAAGTCGGCGATGGCGTCGCTGAAAGAGGCGCGAGGTCCGGGAGGACGGTAGACGAGGGATCCTCTGAGGGTGGTCCTTGGGTCGGTGCGAATCTGAAAATGCAGGTGTTCAGCGGCGAGGGGGGGGTCTTCGGTGGAGGTGGTGACGCTGATGGAGTCTTTGAAGATGATGGCGACACCTCCTCCTACTTGGTTGGTGCGGTCTTTTCTGGAGATCTTGTAGCCTTCGGGGATGGCGGTAGCGATGTCTGGAGCAGAGGAGGCGTTCATCCATGTCTCCGTGATGAAGGCGACGTCCGGGGCTGTGGAGTCCAGGAGGTCCCAAAGTTCAACGGCGTGCTTGTGGACGGAACGAGCGTTGACCAGGATGCACTTGAGGTGGTTGATGGCGCGTGGGCTTGTGGTCGTGGTAGTTGCGTGGTGGAAGATGCGTTTGCAGGAGTTGCAGGCGAAGGGTCCATGGGTGCGTTTGGGGTGAGCTAGGAAGCAGGTTTTGGAGCGCCCTGGGTTGAGGGCGTGGAGGGTGGTGGGGTCGTAGCGGATCAGCGGGGCTTGGGGGAGCTGGGGACCAGGGGTCGTGGCGCTGGGCGCGGGCCAGGCGCGGACGGGCGCAGACGGGCTTGCCTCTGGCGCGCCTCTGGCGCGCCAGCGGCGTGCCCGCTGCGCGCGCCCGCTGCGCAGTCGCGCAGCGGCCGCCATAAGAGGTAGGAGGGGGGGGGGAGGGGTCAGCTGGGGGCGAATGGGAGCTGGGGGGCGGGGGCGTGCAGGAGGTCGCGGCGGGAAAGCGCGAGGGAGGGGGGGGACAGGTAGAGTGAGAGGAGCTGGGGGAGGGGGTTTAGGGTGGAGGAGGGTGAGTGTTAGGAGGTTTGGAGATTAGGGAGAGAGATAGGAGTAGGGTTGTGAAGATAGGGGAAGGGGGGTTGTAGAGGTGGGTGAGGGAGAGAGGTAGAGTGAGAGGATAGGGAGATAGGTAGTAGAGGGGGGTGGCGGGAGGGGGGGAGAGATAGAGAAATAGATAGAGAAAATAGATAGAGAAGTCGATAGATAGGGAAATAGATAGATAGACAGATAGGTAGGTAGGAGGAGGTGGAGAGTGGGGGAGTTAGATAGTGAGATAGGGAGCTAGAGAGATAGGAAGATAGGAGGAGTGAGGGAGGTAGATAGCGAACGGGTTAGATAGGGGTGAGAGAGGGGGAGGCGAGTGAGGGAGGGGGATGAGGAAGGAGCAGGAGGGCAGGCTCGGGGGAAGAAGACGGAGGAGGTAGAAGAGCCGAAGACAGGAGAACAGAAGACAGAAGAACAGAAGACAGAAGAACAGAAGACCGGAAGAGCAGAAGACAGAAGAACAGAAGAACAGAAGACAGAAGCACAGAAGATCGGAAGAACAGAGAAGAACAGAGAAGAACACAGAAGAACACAGAAGAACACAGAAGAACCGAGAAGAAGAACACAGAAGCACCGAGAAGAACAGAGAAGAAGAACACAGAAGACCGGAAGAACACAGAAGAACAGAAGGGAAGAACAGAAGAACAGAAGAGAAGAACAGAAGAACACAGAAGAAGATTGCAGAGGGGGAGCGAGGAGGAAGAGACAGAGAGGAGGAAAAGAAGCAGGAGCAGGAGAGAAGGTGAGTGGCGCGGGGCAGGGCGAGGGGCTGGGAGGAGGGGGGTACTTACAGTTAGGTGGGTCTCAGGAACACAGGAACTCGGGAACTTGGAGGAGCTGCAGAGGCAGGGGGAGCGACCTACCCTTGGGTCAAGGGTCGCTACCACTGTCGCGCAGCGGCCGCCATAAGAGGAAGGAGGGGGGGGGAGGGGTCAGCTGGGGGCGAATGGGAGCTGGGGGGCGGGGGCGTGCAGGAGGTCGCGGCGGGAAAGCGCGAGGGAGGGGGGGGGGACAGGTAGAGTGAGAGGAGCTGGGGGAGGGGGTTTAGGGTGGAGGAGGGTGAGTGTTAGGAGGTTTGGAGATTAGGGAGAGAGATAGGAGTAGGGTTGTGAAGATAGGGGAGGGGGGGTTGTAGAGGTGGGTGAGGGAGAGAGGTAGAGTGAGAGGATAGGGAGATAGGTAGTAGAGGGGGTGGCGGGAGGGGGGGAGAGATAGAGAAATAGATAGAGAAAATAGATAGAGAAGTCGATAGATAGGGAAATAGATAGATAGACAGATAGGTAGGTAGGAGGAGGTGGAGAGTGGGGGAGTTAGATAGTGAGATAGGGAGCTAGAGAGATAGGAAGATAGGAGGAGTGAGGGAGGTAGATAGCGAACGGGTTAGCTAGGGGTGAGAGAGGGGGAGGCGAGTGAGGGAGGGGGATGAGGAAGGAGCAGGAGGGCAGGCTCGGGGGAAGAAGACGGAGGAGGTAGAAGAGCCGAAGACAGGAGAACAGAAGACAGAAGAACAGAAGAACAGAAGAACAGAAGACTGGAAGAGCAGAAGACAGAAGAACAGAAGAACAGAAGACAGAAGCACAGAAGATCGGAAGAGCAGAAGAACAGAGAAGAACAGAGAACAACAGAGAAGAACACAGAAGAACACAGAAGAACACAGAAGAACCGAGAAGAAGAACACAGAAGCACCGAGAAGAACAGAAAAGAAGAACACAGAAGACCGGAAGAACACAGAAGAACAGAAGGGAAGAACAGAAGAACAGAAGAGAAGAACAGAAGAACACAGAAGAAGATTGCAGAGGGGGAGCGAGGAGGAAGAGACAGAGAGGAGGAAAAGAAGCAGGAGCAGGAGAGAAGGTGAGTGGCGCGGGGCAGGGCGAGGGGCTGGGAGGAGGGGGGTACTTACAGTTAGGTGGGTCTCAGGAACACAGGACCTCGGGAACTTGGAGGAGCTGCAGCGGCAGGGGGAGCGACCTACCCTTGGGTCAAGGGTCGCTACCACTGTCGCGCAGCGGCCGCCATAAGAGGTAGGAGGGGGGGGGAGGGGTCAGCTGGGGGCGAATGGGAGCTGGGGGGCGGGGGCGTGCAGGAGGTCGCGGCGGGAAAGCGCGAGGGAGGGGGGGGGACAGGTAGAGTGAGAGGAGCTGGGGGAGGGGGTTTAGGGTGGAGGAGGGTGAGTGTTAGGAGGTTTGGAGATTAGGGAGAGAGATAGGAGTAGGGTTGTGAAGATAGGGGAGGGGGGGTTGTAGACGTGGGTGAGGGAGAGAGGTAGAGTGAGAGGATAGGGAGATAGGTAGTAGAGGGGGGTGGCGGGAGGGGGGGAGAGATAGAGAAATAGATAGAGAAAATAGATAGAGAAGACGATAGATAGGGAAATAGATAGATAGACAGATAGGTAGGTAGGAGGAGGTGGAGAGTGGGGGAGTTAGATAGTGAGATAGGGAGCTAGAGAGATAGGAAGATAGGAGGAGTGAGGGAGGTAGATAGCGAACGGGTTAGCTAGGGGTGAGAGAGGGGGAGGCGAGTGAGGGAGGGGGATGAGGAAGGAGCAGGAGGGCAGGCTCGGGGGAAGAAGA
The DNA here is from genome assembly GCF_031143425.1 of Pleurodeles waltl. NCBI lineage: Eukaryota > Metazoa > Chordata > Amphibia > Caudata > Salamandridae > Pleurodeles > Pleurodeles waltl. The sequence continues at coordinate 171,920,027 of NC_090438.1, forward strand.
CGGAGGAGGTAGAAGAGCCGAAGACAGGAGAACAGAAGACAGAAGAACAGAAGACAGAAGAACAGAAGACCGGAAGAGCAGAAGACAGAAGAACAGAAGAACAGTGAACATTTTTATAATTTATAATTTATAATTACGCACATTAAGGGGGAAGAGGGCATGTTCCTTTGTTTGTTTTTTGCTGTCTTGTAATGTTTCCCTAGGCTAATTCTGTAACAAATTGGTTGCCATTATCCATACGAATAATTAGTCTGCCTGCGCGGCTAAAACGCCCTACATCAACAGTAAAACTGCAAAAGAGCGTCATAGTAGTTTATAAAATTATTTCTACACTTCAAACATCCTAAATTCCGTCTCATTAGCATTCTAAGCAAATTTTGTTTTCTTACAGATTCAGTCGAATGCTTTTATCGCAGTGCAGCAGTCAAACCTTTTAACATCGCTTCAAGCTTGAGACCAAAGTGTATTCCGACCAGTTTTTCTCTCACTGAAGGAGGAGGATGTTATAATTAGGTATCTACTGTTTAAGTATTAATGTCAAAGAATTGAGCTAATTGCATGCTGTGCTGACCCGTGACACTGTTGCTTCTGTGCTCAACACACTGCCACATTTGAATGTTTGCTTTGACTAAAGTATTGTTTTTGTGCCAACCAATTAATCCCTGAAAACCACAATCCATACTGCTTGACTGCCTGTGCACCCAACTGTGGGAGAATTTTTAACTGAAACATCTCTAATGCTGCACGTGCAGCTTCTCTTTCAGTAAAATCACAGATCTTCAGAAATATACGGCAATAGAACAATTCCACTGATTGAACAATACCACTAGGACAGAATATTATCTCCTCTTGTCAAATGGCAGCACTGGAAAACCTAATTTATTTGAAAATATTTGCCTTGTGTAAAAAACTAAGAAGCAGATTTAAGAAAAGTGGTGCTGCATCCAGTGCACCTTCTTCAGGCGTCAGTTTATAACCGCATCAGGACAGTGCAGAACATGGGCTGCACGCAGGACATATCAGCGGTTAAGAATTAGTTGGCCATATTAGTAGTAAACTGCAAAACAGACTAGGGCAATTAAAAGTAAAATGAGAAAACTCATCTGGGGACTTCAGGAAACAGATTGTGACAGCAGATTTAAACAGGGTTCTGAACTGCATGGAGGCTGGAGAAATCTAACTACGACGGACATCAACACAAACTAGCAAGAACAGATCTGTATTTTCAAAGTTCCCCAATAATTAAAAGTATGCTCAGTCCGTTTTTTGGTCCTTCAAGTGGGTGCAATTCAGATATCAAATTCAGCATCCAATGGCTGTACATTGCACCACTGAATCTGAAACTATTCCAAAACCTCTCAGTAAAAGTGCATTGTTAATTCCATGACTTCATACAGTTCCGACACAATATTAGATTCTCGAATAACTTGTTACTTGAAAGTTTTCTCTCATGAAACTAATCCTGTTCCAAATAGAAATCATGAGTTTCCTGTCCCGTTTGACAGCTAGATAAATAAAGCAACATTGTTCATTCTAAAACATGTTTCTTGCCTTCAATACAATAGGAAATTCAACATCGCATTAACATCCTAGGTAAAGAACCCAGGTCAGAGGGGATAAAATGAACAAGTGACTTTCCATTACTGCTGCAAAATGAATCTTTCAGGCCTAGTCAAGCTAAGAAGCTTAAATACACATTGATTCATTAAAGCATTAATAAACCTATTGCGTACCTTGCAATTCAAATCAATATGCAAAGTGAATTATTTAACTGCAAATATTATTTACAACATGTTAGAGCAAATTTAAATGTGCATTTATTTTTCTGCACAAATGTAACTCTTGTTAATAAAATTCATTTAATTCAATATAAGTACAATTAATTTATACTCATTTATTTTCAATAACACTTTTATTATTAACTCAAATTAGTACTTCATGTAATATAAATGCAAACTCTCATGTTAAAATGTAGTGTTTTTAATACAAATGGTGGCCGCATGGTTGACCGTACTTCAAAGATGAATATTTTACAAACCATGTTACCATGTAACTCTGTTAGGCCTTTCAATGTAGGTTAAATAATTACCACATGCTAACTTCTATGCCACTAGTATATTAATAAAAATGTATCCCTCTCAGTCTCTCCTCTGACAGCAATCTATGACGTCACAAAATAACTTTTCTCATTTAAAATGAAACAAATTCAAAATCTTGTAGTTTGAGAACGCATAGATCTAGGTTTGCGATAATTGTCAATTCTCTTCATCGTCTGATAATACCTGTTTCTCATATTTTCCATTTCCATTTCTTCCCTCCTCTGTTTATTCTTTACTCTTTGTTTTCTCCAGAAATTGTAAGATTTGTAAAATCCAAGTGCACAAACATGCACACTGTCACAATCAATGAAGGTTTCAGAATCATTCTCACAAAACCATTTATCAAGTTTCCAAACCAAGATCCTACTTTTGAGAATCATTCACCTATTGTCTCCGAAACATTTGTCTCTTTTATGTCAATTAAGTAATTTTTCAGGCTCATCAAATTAGATAAGTATCTATTTATCTCCCTGCTGTTGTTTGGGATATTAGTGCAGAAGTGATGTGACTTTAAAGCTCGGCAGACTCTGCTCTCTTTCGCTAAAAAGATGTGTAACTGAAGAATCATAGACCTTGCTGCAACCATTTCTGTGTCCATTAGGAGCATTGCAACTGAAAAATCAGCAAACATTTTGTTTACAGTCATTGATAACTTCCTTATCTTTATGTCATTCAAGATCACACCCACTGATGGAATGAAAGCTCCAAAAATATCACCAATAATTTCAGAACTAATAACTTCCTTATCTTTATGTCATTCAAGATCACACCCACTGATGGAATGAAAGCTCCAAAAATATCACCAGTAATTTCTGAACTACTTGTTCCTCTTTCAAATCTCATTTTAGGTCTCTAAATTCCTGCAGGATTGTCAATTTCGTCCACTTGGTAAATATTCAGAAAAACTACTAAATAGCATGTACCGTACCAGCCTTTCGGCAAATCTGTAAGAAGCGTTCTTACCATAGATGTAAATAGACAACAAGAATAGCAGGTATTGTCCATTTAGCATAAAATCCCATACGCTCTTGAACGGGAACCCATGTCTGCATTCAGTTGTTCCTTCAAACTTATTGTAAGCTTTTGATTGCGTCCTATATATACAAAGCTTCCCTACATGTTGCCAGTCTAAAGCATTAAGGCCCTCATTATGACATTGGCGGTAAATCCCACTTACCGCCGTGGTCACGGGCGCTAACATACCGCCGAGGTGGCGAATATCCGTTCGCCATATTATGACACACACACCAATCCGACAGAATACTGCTACATACACAAATCCACCAGACCAAAGGTCAGTGATAAAGTGGCGGTCCCAACACCCATACCGTTACGCCAACTAAACAACGTCCACTACATTATGACCCATGAGTCACCAAGTCGGACATTCAACAGCGGTAAACCATTGGTGGTACATACTACTGCGCTCAGAATGGACACCTACATACAAAACAACACTACATTGGCCAATACTAAAAACACACCCCTGACACTCATACACACACCACACCCACCCACATCACTATAAAACACACACCCACAGTACCCACAACCCTTTACAAACAACAATTACTGCCAAGAGATTGACACAAGCAGCACAGAGACAACTAGACACACACACCCTTACACCCATACATCCCTCATACACCCCACATCACACACCCCACCACATTACTCAACACACTCTCACCAACACACCCAACACCCATGTCCCCACAAAGGCACCCCCGTTTCACTGATGAGGAGTTAAGGGCCTTGGGGGAGGAAATAGTCAGGGTAGAACCACAGTTGTTTGGAGCTCAGGTACAGCAGATATCCATTGCAAGGAAGATGGAGCTATGGCGGAGAATCGTGGACAGGGTAAACGCAGTGGAACAGCATCCAAGAAGAAGGAATGACATGAGGAAGAGGTAGAACGACCTATGGGGGAAGGTATGTTCCATAGCAGCAAGGCACCAGCTTGCCATCCAGAGGACTGGTGGTGAACTTCCACCTCCTCCCCCACAGCTCACAGCATGGGAGGAGCAAGTCTTGGCATTACAGCATCCTGAGGGACTCACTGGAGTAGCCAGAGGACTGGACACTGGTAAGTTAACATTTACTTCTCATCAACCCCCACACCTGCATGCCATCTCACACCTTTACCCTCACTCCCATCACTCCACTCCATCCCTAACTCTACACCTACACATCTGACTAACCCCTATGCCTATCCCTGCAAGCTATACCAATGCATGGGCATCCCTCCCAGCCCTGCATGGGCACCCATCACCAAAGCATGCACAGCATAGGGATACTAACAATCCCACAATACATCAACATACACAAGCAAAAGGTGGGCCAGGGATGTACAATATGTCACAGACATGAAGCATAATACATCACCCCACAGGTGCCCCAGCCAATGTCAGCAGAGAGGAAGTGCCACGATAAACCAGTCCCCCAACAGAAGATACCCCCAGTGATGACAGTAACTCTGGACTTCAGGATCTGGACCAACAACCTGGCCCATCAGGGACCACTGGACAGTTGGTCACCCAATCTCACTCACAGTCCACCACAGAGCCTCCCCCATCAGTATCCAACACAAAAGCATACCCACACCTCTGTTCCCAGGACACGTCAGTCAGCAGTGTGCCCACCTGTACAGGGACCCCAGGCCAGACCTCATACCCAAGTCAGTGGCAGTGGGCACACCGTTCAGGGGACAGAGGCACAGACCAACAGGAACACTTGGAGGACCACTGTGTGCCAGGAGAAGGACAGGACCAGGCAACCGACTCTCCTGGAGGCACTCTCCGAGATCCTAGAAGCCTACCAACATTCCCAGGACATGAAGGTCCAGACCCTTGACAACGTGGTGGAGGGACATTATCAGGGGATGAGGGAGGACTTGCAGGCCACCCTGATCTCCATAGCAGGGTTGCTGGCAGACATGGCCAACATGATTAGGGAGGCAACAGCACAGCAGCTGGCCCCTACCACTAGCCAGTTCATTGACCAGCCCTCCACCTCTGCTGCAGCTAGTGGGCAGGAGGCCCCACCACAGGACCCATAGGGCACCAGCACCCCACCCTCTGCTGAAGGTGAACCACCCCACAAATGTTCCCTGCGAACCAGACAGAAGCCAGAGACGCTTGCCAAGACCACCACCAGGAAATGAGACTCTCCTGATTGCCCCCTTGTGTCCCACCCTGTCACCTTGCCCACTTTGAACCACCTTTTCTCCCCTTCCTATGGCCTCTTGGACACTGGACCTGTGCTACAGACTGGAACAATACTCTGGACCTTCCACCATCATCACCCCATTCCATTTTATGTTTTGAAAATGTGCATTTATAGAAAAAGTCACATCTTGTGCAAATGATCTGAACACTATGAGAGTATAGAAATAAGGACCTGTAGCTGTCTGTAGTCATCACATCAGTACGCAGTTGTTATATCACCAACATCTGTAAAATGACAAGCCATAGGTGACAGTAGATTGAGAAAGGAAGTTAATGCCATCATACTACAGCCACACAGAATACACCAATAGTCAGAGGAATGGTCAGTTGCACTGTCTCACCTGTGTGTTATTGGAGGTATTGACAGATAACTGATGTTCTGTTGTCCTCATCCTCAGCCTCTCATCCTCACTTTCCTCAGGGTCTACTGCTGCCACAGGGACATCTCCAGTCTCTTCCTCCTGCAGAAAGGGTGCATGCCATCTGAGGACTAGGTTGTGCAACATGCAGCATGCCACTACTGTCTGGCAGACCTTCTCGGGTGAGTAGCACAGGGATCCTCCTGTCAGATGGAGGCACCTGAACCTGGCCTTCAGGAGGCCGAAGGTCCCCTCGATGATCCTTCTGGTTCGCCCATTTGCCTCATTATAATGTTCCTCTGCCCCATGTGGTATTCTTTGAATAATTGCTGTCTGCCTAATAATAAAGCTCTTTGTTGTTAGCTTGCAACAACAGTACAGCTTTGAGCGCATGTTGGACAATTGTTATTTTAACAATGTATTATGAACATGTTAGTTATAGTTGAGTTTTATGTAGCATTTTTGTTATACCCAAAATTGCCTATGATAAAGAACACTTAGTGCTTGGCTCATGCTAGTTTCAAAATGTGAATCAAAGGTCTGTTATTTTCATGTTCAATTGTCACTGTGAAGTAACAGTGATGACACAAATTACATACAAATGTGAGCTTTAGTATATTAACCCCATGCTCTCAGTGTGGTTAAAACACTGAACTGTTTTCTTTCCGTTACTAACACGCTGTGCTGATTAATCCCTGCCCCATATTTATACTTTGACGTCCGACCCCGCGGGCGTCAAAGTTCCACCATGTGCGTCATTTTTTGGAAGGGGGAACCAGCCTTGCGTTAATTATATGCAAGGTAGGCGTTCCCTTCCAAAAAATGACTTTAAGGCCTCTGCCCCATATTTATACTCTGACGTCATTTTGACGCACAGGAGGGGGCAGGCCTTAAAAAACGTCGCCCAGCCTGATGGGTGCCGTTTTTTAACGCCTGGGTCTGGGCAGGCGTTAAGGGACCTTTGGTCTCAGAAGGAGCCCAGAGGTGCCCTCCCATGCCCCCAGGGACACCCCCTGCCACCCTTGCCCACCCCAGGAGGACACCCAAGGATGGAGGGACCCATCCCAGGGAAGTTGAGGTAAGTTGGGTTAAGTATTTTTTTTTGTTTTTTTTTTGTGGCATAGGGGGGCCTGATTTGGGCCCCCCTACATGCCACTATGCCCAATGACCATGACATAAGTCCCCTGGGCATGGCCATTGGGCAAGGGGGCATGACTCCTGTCTTTGCTAAGACAGGAGTCATGTCAATGGAGGTTGGGCGTCAAAAAAAATGGCGCAAATCGGGTTGAGACCTGAATTTTGCCTGAGACCTGACTTGCCCCATTTTTTGACGCTCAACCTCCATTTTCCCCTACGCCGGCGCTGCCTGGTGTGAGTCATTTTTTTTTACGCACACCAGTCCGCAGCGCCGGCTAACGTCATTCAATAAATAAGGCACCTGCATGGCGCTTTGGAATGGCGTTAGCCGGCGGTAACATTTTTGACGCACAACTGCGTTGGCGCAGTTGTGCGTCAAAAAGTATAAATATGGGCCTTAATTTCTGGAACGCTTTAGGTAGGTTTTTCAGTGGGGCCACATTGGCTTGGGAACAAGGTGGGAATACATGTAGATAGTATACAAGGCAAAACATTGGGGGGGTCATTCCGACTCCCGCCGGCGGCGGTAACCGCCCGCCCGGCGGGAGCCGCCGAATGACCGCACCGCGGTCAAATGACCGCGGCGGGCATTCTGGCTTTCTCGCTGGGCTGGCGGGCGACCGCCAGAAGGCCGCCCACCAGCCCAGTGGGAAAGCGCCTTCAACGAGGAAGCCGGCTCCGAATGGAGCCGGCGGAGTTGAAGGCGTGCGACGGGTGCAGTGGCACCCGTCACGATTTTCAGTGTCTGCTTGGCAGACACTGAAAATCAATGTGGGGCCCTGTTAGGGGGCCCCTGCAGTGCCCATGCCATTGGCATGGGCACTGCAGGGGCAACCAGGGGCCCCACGACACCCGTTACCACCATCCTGTTCCTGGCGGTGAAAAGCGCCAGGAACAGGATGGCGGTAAGGGGGTCGGAATCCCCATGGCGGCGCTGCAAGCAGCGCCGCCATGGAGGATTCCCTGGGGCAGCGGGAAACCAGCGGGAAACCGGCGGGACACCGCCGGTTTCCCGTTTCTGACCGCGGCTGTACCGCCGCGGTCAGAATGCCCATGGAAGCACCGCCAGCCTGATGGCGGTGCTTCCGCGGTCTCCGGCCCTGGCGGTCATGGACCGACAGGGTCGGAATGACCCCCTGTGTCTGGTTGCAGGTTCATACTGTTTCTTGAAGATCCCTAGACAGAGGGGAGAGCCATCAAAAACATAAAAGGGGAACCCGGCAGGTACGCCTAGTTTGTGGGAATTGGCAAAGAATAGTTTAAGTATATCGGTTCATGAAAAGTTTCATATGACTAGGGTCCTCATTATGAGACTGGCGGTCCTAGGACCGCCAGACTCGCGTGGCAATCGGACTGCCACCAATGCGGCAGTCCGGCCTCCACATTACGACTGTGGTGAACATGCCATGGCTGGACTGACAGAACCACCACATTTGTGCCAGATGTAGGCCTGGCTGTGCCAGTAATCTGAATCCACCAGGGCAGTGCTACTAGCAGCGCTGCCCTGGGGATTACGACTCCTGTGTCTGCCAGCTTTTTCATGTCAGTTCCACCGCCATGCAAAGGCTGGTGGAGACAGGGTGCTTGGGGCTCCATGGCTGCCCCTGCACTGCCCATTGTATTGTATTGTATTGTAATAGTATTTATATAGCGCTTACTACCCCTGATGAGGCGTTGAAGCGCTTTTCGGCGAGTAGCACGCTGCTCCGGAACCCAACAAGAATTAGTGATGGATTAGTATTGGGAAATATGAGTACAGTTTTAGTATTATTATGAGTTAACTTGAGCCGTGGATATGAGAGTTTGTTAGTTAGATTGACTGGAGTAATGGAGTGGTGGAGGAGGAAAGAAATCCAGAAGTGTTAATTGGGAGTATATCCCTCATTTACTCATCCCCAAGGATTGGGATGAGTAAAGGGGGATGGAGGAGGGAAGAGTCTGTGGAAGGGTTAGGGAGATCATAGTAGCAGGGTGAGATAAATGAGGTAGAATTTAGTAGGGTTGTTTGGGAGGTCATGGTAGTAGAGTGAGGTTTGGTGAGTTAGAAGTGGAAGCAGAGGGAAGAGCTTAGGCAGAGTCATTTAGGAGATGAAAGTAGTAGAATGGATTTGGGATGAGTCAGAGTGGGAATGGAGGATAGTTTGATAGAGACATGACATATGATGATGGGTAGATAAGTGTGATAAGATGAGAGCAGGGATTCATAGATATCTAGTATAACATCCCACCCAGGAGCCATGCAATGACCCACAAACATGACAAGCACAGAAACAACATATACACATACATATGTATATATATATATATATATATATATATATATATATATATATACATACACACATACACACACACATACATACAAACACACATGAATATACACACATATGCACTCATATATGTACATACAATACATAATTAGAACCATGGGTAAATATACTTAGTCAAACAGGTTTAAAGAGTGTGTGTGTATTTTATTGTTATGACATAGTAGCGATACATATTTTCTAAAGAACTATACATAACTGGAAATAGACACATAATCAGAAAAAATATTTATCAACATAGGCATATGCATTCCATAGTTGTTTGAATATGGTGGTTATGAATGAAAGAGCCAACTCTTGAGCAGTTTTCTGAAGACAAGAAAGTTATCTGTGGCTCTCATAGTTGGGGGTAATGAATTCCATAGTTTGCACTTGGCATGGGTAGGACAGGGGCCCACATGTGCAGCTCCGTTGCGCTTTTAGCACAATGGGTACTGTCACACCCGATGTACCACAACATTGCCGACGGCTCTATTACAAGCTGGTATTAATGTTGTGGGTAGTTTCCTGCTGGGCCATACTCATAATATGGCCAGCGGGCAAAATACCAAAATGGCTGTCTTCCGGACACGCAAATTTGGCGGGCTGCCTCTGCCACCCGCCAAACTTGTAATGAGGCCCTAAATGTTTAATTCATCATAGGAGATATCTGCTCTTCATAGACCACTGCTAGCCATCCTGATACTGCCAGGTGACATCTGTGTTTCTCTCTCTCTCTCTCTCTCATTCATCCCTGTTCCCCTGTAATGCTCCCGTGCCGACCACGTTTGAATCAGTGGGAGAGATGCAACATCTCTGGTCAGCATTGTGTCTCTGTGGCATGAACAGGTTAGTGCTTGACACTCATGGTACCATAACTGCATCAAATCCTGCACAACTCCACATCCGTAATGACTATCTGTGAATATTGTCACTTTAAGCTGCTCTGAAACACAGCATGCTCTTGTAAGAGCTACCAATTTAGCTACTTGGGCAGAAATGACTCCTTGAAGTCATGAGGCTTTAACCACTCCTGAGACGGTGCAAACCGCATAACCAGATCTCAGAATACTTTCAGTGTATCTTAAACAGGAGCCATCAACAAAAACAACTTGGTCATTCTCCTCTAAAGGAGTATCCTGAAATCAGGACTGGATATGGTGCACAGTTCATAGACATCGAGGCAGTTATGTTCATTTCACTAACATCATTTGAATCATCAACATTGCCAGGCAATAGTATGGTAGGGTTTGAGACTGCACACCTCTTGACTGTTATGTTTGCAGATCCAAGATCAATAACTCATAATCTGTATTGGTCAAATGTTGGGTATTGGATCTGGTTAAGAGAACTTCAACTGAGTGTGGGACATAAACAATTAAAGCGTGTCCCATCACATTGCCTTCACATTTTCCTATACTCACACCAGGACTGGCCACAGCTTTTAAACAGCTGGGCAAAGCAGCAGCGCCTGGATCCAATGTGGTAGAAAAATGTGGCACTGGCATGATTGTTCCTCCAGGTGACTGCATCAAAACAGAAAGAGCACAACCATCACATTCATGACAAAACAGTGCAAAACCTTTAGTGTAATCAGGCATTCCCAAAGCTGGAGCGCTGCACAAACTCTCTCTCAACTCAGTGAAAGCTTTCATGCATTCTTCATTGAAGGGGACTGGATCTGGGCCTTCTTTGTGTGTGAATTTCTGCAGCAGTTTGTAAATTACTGAAAAACGCGGGATCCATTGGCGACAGTAGCTCCCCATGCCCAGAAACATTTTGACATCTCTCTAGTCTGAAACTGGGGGATTCATTTGCATAATTCTTGCAACTCTTTCTCTGGACACTTTCCTAGCATCTTTCTCAATTTGGTGAGCCAAATACTTTACTTCTTTCTGACAAACTGTAACATAACAGGGGAAACCTTGTGTCCGTTCTCACTCAAATGATTCAATAACGCTATGGTATCTTGTCAGCTTCATGTGTGTTGAACGCAACCATCAGGTTATCAATGTGTTGCAATAAAGCAGACTGAAATGGCATGTTCAAAGACTCTAAGTTCTTCATCAGGATCTGATTAAAAATGGACAGAGATTCAGAAAAACCCCTGTGGAGTACAACACCATGAATACATACAGTTGCTAAATCGGAAGAAGAGGAATTGACTACCCTCATGTAAAGGCACTGGGAAAAATGCTTGTGACATCTGAAAACCATTCTGCTTCACCCGGAATCTGAAACAAAATCACTGCTGGATACTGCTATGGGACAACCTTTCTCAAACCCTGAACTATGCGATATTTCCCACTTGGCTTTCGCAAACCCTTAATTGGTGAATTTCATGGGCTGCCCATCACTTCTTTTAACACTCCCCAAGTGTGCAATTACTGGAGTAATACCTATATCACTTCTGGAGTCATGTTATACTGTGGCGTTCTGGGAAAAAACTGTATTTGGCTCAACAGCCGCTTTGACTAGATCAACTCTTCAAATAAGTCCAATATCTTTTCCAGAGAGATCCTAAGTTCTCAGTATTACTGTCTTTTGTAACTACAAATCGATGCAGACATTCAAAGGTTCCTATCTTAAATGGAATTGGCTCTGTACTGAGGTTTACCAAAGCTGGTTTGCTACTCCTACAACCTGAACTGTACTTCCTAAAAGGGCCACATTAGGAACTTCTGTAGATCTGACAGTGGAGCGAGTTGCTCCAGTGTCAACCAGGAATGAAGCATCATGACCCATTACACTCGCATTCACATAAGGACCACGCTGTTCTACCTCCAATGACGCAGCCAACACACATTCTTCCTCTTCTGAACTCTCACTCATGCATTCTTCACTCATTTCATCATCACTGAAATCAATCAATGGATAGTGTGTGATTAACTGATTTACATTTGCATTTGTTTTTTAGTCCGTGTCCTGCTGAGGAACCATTACATGTTTCTGTGTCATCAGAGCTAGTGGTATCTGCATTTACTGTGGAGCATGAATTTGATGTTGCTGGGAACCCTGCATCTGGACTGCTCCAATAGGAACATTTATGGTTTTATTTTGAGGCCTTTGAACTCTTTGATTTTGAAACTGACTGTTGTCAACCATTAGTGCAACACCACCACCTTGCACCAAATGATTTACATTACTAAATGGACACTTCCGTTTCCAATGTCCGGCATTGCCCCATGCATGAGAAGAAAGCATATTCTTCATGTTCTGTACATCAGCCACATTCAAATTCAGATCGACTCAAATTCCACAACCTCTACCTCTGAACTGGGTCCCCCTACCGGCAACTAACAACACTATGGTTGCGCCGTATTCATAGTACAGTGCACCATGGTGGTCATTAGCTAAATAGTGTCAACATTTTTTACGCTATTGTGGCGCTTTGCTACACTACCATCAAAATGTTGATACTAGTATAACAAAGTGCACGGAAACCCATCATTTTCTCTGGCTGCATCATTTTAACATCTGCTCTGGCAGGCATTAAAAATGATGTCATAAATGGCACAGTGCAATCAGTAAAATTTTACTGTGCCATTTTTTAGGGCCTCCTAGTGCTAGAACATACATTATGCCTGGCGCAGGCATAGTGTGGCGCAAGGAGTTACAAAGTGACGAAATGCATGCATTGCACCAGTTTGTAAGTATGGCATGGGTAAAAGGCCACCTTAGCACCACCTTAGCATCAAAAATGACCCTAAGTTGGCACTAAAGGTGCACAAGGGGCTCTTAAATATTCCTACGTGTTTCCTTGCTGCTCTGTTCCCTGCAATCCCCTGACGTTCAGCACTCCCTGCAGACTCTTCATACCTGCTGCTTGGGCAGTCTTGATTTGTATTACAATTGCCTTTCCTTCAACTTTTCTGCTTTTAACTCAATTTTGTCACTGCAGTATTTGTGTAATACAAAACTTCATCAATCAGTTTTCTTTGCCAGAAAATCAAATGATTACTAATCATATTACTAGTTTCAGGCTTCAAACCTTGAACGCATCTAAACACAAAATAAATCATATTTCTCAGTTCAATAATCTCTGTGCCACTGTACTGCTTGAATGATTGCAACAATCTCTCATAATAAGCATGAACAGACTTTTTTGTCTCCTGAGATGATATGTCAATTCTTTGCCAATCAATATCTTTACTGGAAAATACTAGTTTTCAGAAACTCAATCACCTTGTAATAGATTTTCATCAACTCTTTAGAAGGCGCACCTGTCACTGCATCCCTTGGTGACCCACGCGTTGGCCAAACAACACTCCTTCTGTACTCAACCCACAAATCTGCTGGAACCATAAAGTGTTCAGATCTTCCAACAAACACTTTGCAAGCTTGACAAACCTTTATTTTTGATGGTGCCATTCTACTGGTTTGTCCCTCAACTTTGGGTAACCATTTGTAAATGACAGTATGTCACTTCTGCTCCAAGGAACATGAACAACATATACTACAGTTATTTCTCTCATTGGCATCATTTTTACAGTTCCTTCAGCCTGTTGTATTTCACTTGAGGATACAACTGGCTTTTTCTACTGATTTATTTTCTTTGCCCATCTGCCTTTCCATTTATCTAATGCTCCCCAAGTTTGAATGCTTTGGATCAAATCCTTAATGTGAATTTTCATTCCAGTTGATCTAATTGAATTCTAGTCTGTAACTCTTCTTCAATTGTTTGGACGTATTCATCTTAGTTTCATACTTTTCCTCCAAATTAGCTAGTTTTCATAAACCTGTCCTGCTCCTGAAGCGCAATTAATTTTCATTGTAAAAATTTAACGTGTCCAATTCAAGTGTTCCTTTATTCATTTGATTTGATGCCAATTTTAATCTCGTCATGTTTAATGCTATCTCTCCCTCAGGCGTGTTTCCTGGAACTGAAGCTCCACACAATTAGTCTAACCATCCAATCAATTGTTGTGCTGATAACCCTTGTAAACTAATGTTATTACCTCTGTCTCGGGGCATAAGCTGTGGTACATTGCATGGGGCTGTCACAATCTGCTCTTGAGCCATCACAGATGATCCCACAGAGCACGGGGGACATGTCACATCAATCAGTTGACCAATTATCACTATGTGTCTGGCTGATCCAAATGAATTTATAGGGGTCATGGCTGGCACAATGTCTCCAATCTGCATTAGTCCCAAAAGGTGATTTAATTGCTGATACTGGATTTGGAATCTGGGGACCACTCTCGATATTACCCTGTGCAAACTATGGGACTACTGGACCTATGGTTACAGGAACTGTTAATGCTTCTGGTCCTGACAAATGTGTCTGACTTGGTGGGATCATTAATCCTTTACTTGGGCCGGTTAACTCTATACCAAAAGTCTGATTTGACTGATTCAGGGCAACATTCTGTGGTGTCATTACTGGGGAATACATTGGCATTTTCGGTCTGTGGTTCACGACTCATGCAGGTGCCTGTAAATTAGGTGTGGACTGAAACTGAGTCATTCCTGCATTCTGAATTGGCTGTGGCATAACAGGAACTGAAACATTCTGAACTGTATTAACATTTGGAACTCTTTGATAAACCGCTGGTACCTGTGCAACACTAGCAGCAGGCATATTTGGAATTATCTGAATCTGGATTTTTTGCAGATGAAGCTGTGGCAACACTCTGGACCATATTCTGGTTTACTAATGTGACTGCAATATATGGTTGGGGATGACATGCTAAAACTCCTCTCTCATCTAGTACTTTGAATACTGGTGTACCCTCAGGTGGAGTAGGCTCACCCTTCTAAAGTGGAATTAAAACATCTCTTCTCAATGCGCTCCTTAAAGCATTGAAAAACTTCATTTTTATACAAATCGAATTCACAAACACCAACTCTACTAAACCAGGAAGCAATTTTAAATGCTACAATCCTTTTCACAAGCTGTTCTGAACCTATAGCAGCGCAGTCTTGTCCACCAATCTGTGTGCAGCTTTTCTCACCAACTGACCTATCCCAGCACATACCAAATTACGTTCCACTCACTTCATTCAGCAGCTATGACTCTCTTCAGAGCCATTTCATACACCTCTCACGCAAAACCTAAATACAAATATTGCAAGCACAAAAACCAAAACCTGTCTGCTCACATGTAGAACTCAAACACTTCGAAAGCTATACAGAACTTTTTTTTGTGTTGTACTTTTTTATTTTCATATTCCAAAACAACATACGGAGAGCAGGTGACATGTCATCAAGATTAGTGCACATCAGACATCTTGAAATTTGGTAGAACCATGTAGAAAATGTCATGCAGGTTAGGGAAGTGTCTCCGTTTCAAACATACAGCTACTATGCAAATAGTAAGAGAGTAAAGAGAGAAGAAAGAAAATAACCATGGTCCAATGATACGATTGTACAGTAGTGCCGCCCCCAACACAATAAACAGGGACACAGTGATATAATAATATAAAAATAATGATGCATGACCGCAATACTTATAATAACATAAAAACATTCTAACATCATAACATGCTGACTTTCTAACATTATAACATTCCCACTCTGTCCCTCCTCCGGCCCCAATAAAGGACA
The DNA here is from genome assembly GCF_031143425.1 of Pleurodeles waltl. Lineage (NCBI taxonomy): Eukaryota > Metazoa > Chordata > Amphibia > Caudata > Salamandridae > Pleurodeles > Pleurodeles waltl. The sequence goes on from NC_090438.1 coordinate 171,935,704, forward strand.
CGTATATTGATACTCCCAACGAAACAACTTCTGACTGTGACCTTTCCCACAAACAGCTACTCTTCAGGCTATGACTTTCTCACAAACGCAAGTGAGATTTGACCCACAAACCTCACTCCGATTGATACAGATTCTCCCTGTGCACTAGGGATTCACCTAATATCAATCAACAACACATACACTCAAAGGACATCTACTGGTATTGTCAACAGCGCTCAATCAACCATACCTTATCTGAAGACAAAAAATAACCAAGTGTCTCCATACACTTGTACAATACTCCATAGTCTTAGGCCTTGCAGGACCCCTTAACAACAACAACCACATGGATAATTTGTTAGCACAAAGCGTAACATTCACTTGGAGTACACCAACTCCCCACTATCTTACCTGGAGTCCGCAAGCTCTCCATTTATTTACCTGGAGTATGTAAACTCCCTACTCACTTCATACATCACACTTCACTGCAATTTAGCCAAACCATTGAAAGTGCAAACCCTCCTCAAAACATATACCATACACTTGTAACCCTTTGCTGGAATTTCGTCAACTCCTACACTACACAAAGAGAAACTGATAATGTGGGCAAATTCTGACTCTCCTCCTCACAAGACAGAACCATAACTCTGCTACCAAGAACTGTTGGCGCTCTGGGCCCGGGAAGAATTGCTCCCGCTCTGGGTTCAATAACCACCAATACCCAGGTGAGACACCATCACTATTCTCAACTATTTAGGTCGACTGAATCTTTGGACTTAGCTAAGAGAGAAGTACTCATAATCATTCAATCACAAATCTTTGATATTATACCATAAACAATTATAGACACCATGAACAATTTAACACCAAATCAAACTACAAACTGAATAAAGCTTCAGAGCTTTATTATAACCCAAAAATCAATGTCACATATATAGTGCGCAATACTATGTTGTAAACATACATGAAAACCATAGGCTGACCAAAGCCTCTGAAAAGATTGATCCTACTAAACACCAACACTGTTAAACACTCCAAAAGAATCATGTAAATTAACAACTACACAATATGCACAATATTTTTAGAGCTCAAAACAGATGATAGTGATTTCAGTAAATCATCAACACATTTTGACACATGTTACTCTGGAAAAATGTCCTAGTTCAGCAATTGTTCAAATAAACGTGGTAGCATCCGTACCGCCAACAGGCTGGCGGTACGGAGGCCCTCATTACGACCGCAGCGGTTTTAGCCCCTGCAGTGATAATCAGCATTATGACATCCCTACCGCCAGCCTGTTTCTGGCGGTTTGCACCGCCAGGAAGAGGCTGGCGGTAAGGGGTGTCCTGGGGCCCCTGGGGGCCCCTGCACTGCCCATGCCACTGGAATGGGCAGTGCAGGGGCCCCTTAACAGGGCCCCGGCCAGCTTTTCACTGTCTGCATAGCAGACAGTGAAAAGCGTGACAGGTGCAACTGCACCCGTCGCACGGCCGCAACACCGCCGGCTCCATTAGGAGCCAGCTCCTATGTTGCGGCCTCATCCCCGCTGGGCCCAGCGGGAATGTCAGAATGGGGGCAGCGCGAGTGCGGCCGCATTGGCGGCCGCACGGCGGTTACCACCTGGCGGGCGGAGGTCGTAATGACCCCCAAAATGTTTTCTTAACTCCAGCAAAAACAAAAACAAATAGAATACACACTATTCTACTATACTCTATTGATAATACTGCTCATTAACACTCAGTAACCATCAGATACTGTTTACAGACATAAAGAGTCAGTTCAGTACATGTACACTTTATAGCACAACATTTAGAAGCTTCTTTGGTATTAACAAACAAGATAACGTTTGTTGAAAGCCATGTCTTGACAGAAGGCAGTTTCATGTGGGATCCTCTGCTGTTCATTGCACTATTTGACAGAATGTCCACAACATGAGAAAGCTCTAAACTTGTGCTCTGTATCCTGTGGGAGTCATGCACTTTTCCATCCCTGGCCAACTGCATGACTGACCACATAAAACAAGCGTACACAGGTGAGAAGTAATAACGGGGTAAGGGGAATAGACTAAGAGAGAAAACAGAGACACTGGTCACCACAACTCTGACTTGACACTTGTATCAAGAACAGAGCAGAGGTCAATATCTAAATCAAGGGGAATTCAGAACAAGGAAAAGAATATATCGACAATAGGTATTTGTGATAAGAATAATATGCCTATTTATAATTTGTCTGATTCTAATCTTTCAGACACAGAATATGAGATATTGAATAAAGGTCTGTCTTTTGTACCAGCTAGACTATTAGATTCAGCTGACACTAAAACAGAGACATTACAATTTCTATGAAAAGTGAGACTTAGGGCTTTTTTCTGTGAAGCAACAGAAAAACCCATAAATGATGATGAAAATATCAGTGCACTTTGTCTCAAATCAACATTTTCCCCAGATACGAATAGTATGCCAGCTGAAATTCAGGTGTTTGAGGATGTTGTCCTGAGGGAACTTGACCTTCTAAATAAGAAAAATATTTTTTTCCAACCAAATTGCTCAAAAGAAGAAAGACTGGCTATTACCTCACTATCTCAAATGACAATATTGTCATCAAACCAGCAGATAAGGGAGGTGGTATTGTTATACTGGATAAACAGAAATATAAATCTGAAGTAATACGTCAACTTGATAATAAAGAACATTATCGAGTCATTACAGAAGATCCAACAACAGGTTTAAAAAGAGTGATCAAAGTAATGACAGACGAAGCGTTAAGAGAAGGTTGGATATGTAAAAAGGAATACGAATTTCTAAATCAAAGTGAGGCACGTATTCCCCGTCTATATATCCTTCCGAAGATCCACAAAAATGTGGATCACCCACCAGGTAGACCAATCATCACCGCATGTGGATCGATCCTTGAGCCCTTGGCCCAATATGTTGACACTTTTTTAAAACGTTTGGTATGGGCTACTCAATCATATGTAAGAGATTCTATGCATATGATAAATATGTTAGAAGGCAACATTTATAATGAGGATACACAGATATTAGTAACATTAGATATTGAATCACTATATACTAATATCCCACAGAATGAGGCATTGGAGATAATGAGTATATATCTGGATAGGAGAGTCTTGCCACATGAGGTTCCTACTTCGTTTATAATGACTTTGACTACACTTTGCCTTTAAAATAACTTCTTCACTTTTGACCAGGTTATGTATCTACAAGTCAAAGGCGTAGCGATGGGCTGCAGCTTTGCTCCCGAAATCGCTAATTTAGTGATGGATTATTTTGAAAATAAGTGGATATACTATAACAACAATCCTTTTCAAAGAAATGTAAAATGCTGGTTACGATATATAGATGACATCCTTATGATCTGGGAAGGCAACTCAGAGTCTCTAGCAGCCTTTCATGTTTGGATTAACCATCTTACTCCTGATTTAAAATTCACAATGACATCTGATCCCAGACGTATTAACTTTTTGGATCTATGGATTGAGGCACAAGAGGGAGTTATAGGAGTTAACCTTTATAAAAAACCCACAGTTAGAAATTCTCTATTGCATTTTTCCAGCAATCACCCACGTAATTTGAAAGAAAACTTACCTTATGGACAGTTGCTGCGTATTCGCAGAAACTGTACCAATAAGGAAGATTACTTTGACAATGTGGAAGAATTGATAGGAAGAGGATACCCGAGAAAAATAGTCAAGAGGGCCTGTAAACGAGCCTGGTACACACCAAGGGAAACTCTATTAACACAGAGAGAAAAAGAAAAAGAAATACCCCTTACCTGTGTGTTAACCTATAATCCTAAAGCAAATCGGGTTAGAGCTATCATTGAAAAAAACTGGAAAATATTGCACCCTTTAGGGATAAAAAAGCCATTGTTCTCTTTTAAAAGGGGCCGCAATATACGGGACTCATTAGTCCATGCTTCTTTTGCCACATCTAAAAAGAAGAGTGACCCGAGGGCTATGCTAGAGTTACCACCTCTCATTGGTTATTATAAATGTAACAATTGTACAGCTCGCCAATACACAAAGAAAACAAAAAACATCAAAATAAATGGTATAACAGATAAGCAACTCCGGTTTTTGAATTACAATACAAGAAATGTAGTCTATTGCATTACATGCCCATGTAAATTGACATACATTGCTCAGATTACACAACCAGTAAAAGTGTGCATCCTACAACACCTGTCTAGGATCAGATGTGAAATAAGAAGTGCCCCTTTAGTTAATCATTACAGAAACAAGAGGCACGGAAATGATGACATTAGATGGTCCGTCCTATATGTAGTAGAGAAGACACAAACAGCTGATGAGTGTTCCTCCAATTTGCACAGTATGGAGGCGAGATTAATTGAGAAATTCAGTACGGCCAGAAAAGGTTTGAATGACCTTGATGAAATGTGGGCATTAATAAAAAATGTAAACATTTATTCCCCCCCAAAAATGTTTTCAAAAACATTTTTCTCTTCTTTTTGTATACTTTTCCCCTTGTGTATAGTATGTGTTGAGTTTAGTCCAGTGGTGGTCCCTACTAACTTTGTTGTGCTGCAAAATGTGCAGTTCTTTCATAACGTAACCTTATTAAACATTAGCGAGCAATTAAGAATAACACTTAAACCTATTAAATGGGTTTGTCATCGATAGCAGAAAATAGTCGATTTATTGGTATAACATTGTTTTAGGATATCATTCCGATGAGTTTAAGATGGCCGCAGTGCAAAGATAGATTGCAGCCTTCCTTCATTGTAGCAAATAATGTCCTTCTTCTATGTTGTTGTCAACCCGAGGCTCTGCCATTACCGCGGCTTATAAACGTTCAGTTTGAATTGAACCGCGTTCGTACAGAGTACAAGTTTGTTGTCTCCCGAAATGAGAATAGAGGCTTTCCATGTGCTGGTCACTCGGAAATAAGCGAGGATAGAGCACGATTGGTAAGTCCATTTAAAAATGAAAAATATAAGAGTTGTGTTTAATGTCTTTTTGGAATTATTTGACAACATTTGCATAACGGTTTCAGTATTACGGAGGATTCATCCGATACGAACAGTTACTCCTTCATATTTTTAAAAAAACGATTTCTGGAAAGACAACTGCAGAAACAAACAAAAAAAGAAGGTCAGCTATTCTTTATTTTATTAGCATGCACAATCATACACATATATGAACAGTTTGTAATCACAAAGGTTTTCCTGATTTGACCATGCATGAGGTTGCTTGCTAATTGTAATAATGGAGATTTACAAACATCATGTAAGAACAGCTGAGTAAGCCACAAAAGATGGTGGCACTATTAGGCTAATTAATAAGGTAGTAAATAATATAGAATCACGAGCACAGATATGGTGCAAGATAAGGGTGAAACATTGCTGCCTGTTGACAGCAGTGGCGGTGTTGTCGTGGTGATGATGTCAAATGACAGTAATTCATTGTAAATTTGTATATAGGCACTGTGTCTGATGTCCTGAGGAGGCCAAACAACTAAAAGGCCAAAATGCGTCGACCATGTTTTGGAGGAATGTCTTGGAAAATTTTGGAGCAATGGAATAAGGAAAATAAAGTGCTATCATCCACAATTACTGGGAGTTATCACCCCTGAAAGGAAAACGATACCAAGCATCATCACCTCATGATATAAGTCTGCTTGCCACAGGATGGTTTAGCAGCTTTTTTTTATATAAATACTAATTCCAGTGCTTTGAACTATTCTGTAGATTGATTTCAGTACTTGTACTTTTTATTGATAGATTTTCTTTATTTTTGTATTGTGTTATGTGTTTTAGTTTAAGAATTACATGTATCATATGTATTATAGAATTCACACAACTCCACTTTATTTGATAAGAGTAGAAGAGAGAGAGAGACACAAAAATACTGAGAATTATTAAAAAAGATTTTTAGACAACAATAGTCCACAATGATTAATTGATGTTTTCATTGTAAATTTGCTAAATATTTATCCCCATTGTATATGGAGAATGGTTTATTGCCACTTATGCTGGGCAACGATCACTGGACAAGTTGAAGTGATTGTCTAATATAGCCATATAGACTGCCGTAATGGGCTATACTGGACGTTCAAGGCCCGCTCCAACGATAAAAGCCAGAGCCAAAGGTAAGGGCCTTAAGGGAGCGGGCCCAAAATGGCCAGTATAGCCCAGCTACGGCAGGACTTAAGGCTATTAGAACATTCTGCCCCTAGAGAGCAGAATGTTCTAATTAGTAAAACAAAGGCTTCACATAGCCCAAGGGGGTTGAAATCCCCCTGGAGTCCATGAGGCCTTTGTTCACAGCAATAGCTGTGAAAGGCAAGCATTGGAATGCTGATGCTCCGGGCTTCTACCAGCCATTAGAAGCCCAGGGCACTCCATTGTCTTAAATGGCATGCTTAACATTCCAATGTTATAATGGCAATTAGAGATATCTGTTGTTAGACCTGACAGCCATAGGGTGGTCACCCCCAATTTTTTCCCTGCATCTCTCCACTTTTTGACACTGTTTTTGCTGGCTTTAGGACTCTGCGCACTTTACCACTGCTAACCAGTGTTAAAGTGCATATGCTCTTAGCATATTTAATTTATTTGTAAGACCCTAGTAAAGTGCACTACATGTGACCAGGGCCTGTAAATTAAATGCTACTAGTGGGCCTGCAGCACTGGTTGTGCCACCCACATAAGTAGCCTCTTAACCATGTCTCAGGCCTGCCATTGTCATTGTGTGTGCAGGTTCACTGTCACTTTGACTTGGCATTTAAAGGTACTTGCCAAGCCTTAAACTCCCCTTTTTCTACATATAAGTCACCCCTAAGGTAGGCCCTATGTAACCCAAAGGGCAGGGTGCTGTGTAGGTAAAAGGCAGGACATGTACCTGTAGGTTTTATATGTCCTGGTGGTGGAAAGTTCATACATTTGTTTTCAACTGCTGTGAGGCCTGCTCCTTTCATAGGCTAACATCAGTGCTACCCTCATATATTGTTTAAGTGGTAGATTCTGATCAGAAAGGAGTAGGCAGGTTATATTTAGTATGGCCAGAATGGTAATGCAAAATCTTCATGACTGGTGAGGTTAAATCTTATATTACTATTTTAGAATTGTCACTTTTAGAGAATGGACATTACTCTGCACTTAAAATTCATCTGTGCCTTACTGTCTCCAATCCACGTCTGGGCTGGGCTGGTTGACAGATCCCTTGTGCATTTCACCCAGACAACCACAAACACAGGATGCTGAGCCACACCTGCACACATCTGCATACTGAATGGGTCTTCATAGGCTGGAAGGGTGGAGGGCCTGACACTTACATTTCAAAGGACAGTGGCCAGCCCTCACACAATGGACTGCTAAACCCCCTACTGGGACCCTGGCAGACGGGATTGCACTGAAAGGGGACCTTGTGCACTTCAAAACCACTCTTTGAAGTCTCCCCCATGTCAAAGGCACTTTTGGGTATATAAACCAGGTCCCTGACCCTACCAACTCAGACACTTCTTGGGACAGATACTCTGTACCAGAACCTTTAACCTACCAAGAGAAGCTGCTTGGCTGACCAAAGGACTCACCTGGGCTCCTTTGCTGTAAAGGACTAGTGCCTTGCTGTTGCCCTGCTGCCTTGCTAGCCCCTGGCTTATGTGAGAAGTGCCCTCCAATGGCTTGGATTTAGCTTTCCTCCTGTTTCCTGAAGTCTCAGGGCCAAAAAGACTTCATCTCTGCAAAGAAACTCCTTGTGCTTTGAAAATCGATGCACAGCCTGCTGGAATCAACTGCTCCCTGCCAAAATCACTGCATCTCCGAACCAGAACAAGGCAGCTCGGCTCCTCGGCTGGAGACCAGAAATTCGACGCACAGCCTACTGGATCGATGCATCGCCAAGCTGGAATAATGCAGCCCAACTTCTTGCTTGAGGAATTGATGCAGCACTTGCCGTGCGGCAGAAAATCCTACGCTTCGCCCAGCATCTGTGACTTCACTCAGCACGCCCAGGATTTCCATGCATCGTCCCTGGGTGTCAAAAGACCCCACATCGCACAAGAGGAGTCAAGCCTGGGCGCCGGAATTGGACGCAAAACACTTGCTGCGTTGGAAAGAATCAACGCATCGCCTGTGTGCGCCTGGAAATCTGACCCACACCTACCCTTTTCCACGCATCTCCTCCTCTGTGGTCCTCGTGCATGTAATTTTGACGCAAACTAGGTACTTTGTGCTTGCAAGAGACAATTGTTTTTTAAGAACTAAAGACTCTTCTTATCTTTACAAAAGTGATATTTCAACTTTTGATTATCAAATCTTGATCGTTTTGACCTTAATTTATCAGATAAACATCGTATATTTGTCCAAACCTGTGTGGTGTCTTTTTGTGGAGTTCTCACTGTGTTATTGCATGATTTATTGCACAAATTCTTTATACATTTCCTTCTAAGTTAAACCTGACTGCTCAGTGCCAAGTTACCAGAGGGTGGGCACAGGATAATTTGGATTGTGTGTGACTAACCCTGACTAGGATTGAGGTCCCTACTTGGACAAGGGTTTATACTTCTGCCAACTAGAGACCCCATTTCCAACACTTGTCATGAATTCCTGTAACAAAACAATAACAGGTAAAGGATATACCTAAGCTGTATCTCCAACATTCTGTTTTCTTATATTATACTTGTCATAGCTGAAACTAAAATATAGAAGAGATGAATATCTTTAGTGCATATTCACCAACACAACATATAAATAAGATAACTACCTTAACCTGAATAACTATACACGCTCTACAATAGAGGAACTTAGGAGGTAATTTAGTCCCAGGAAAATTGCACTGCAAAACACCATGGCTGTGGAGGGATTTGCCTGCCATATTTACAGATCTCCGCCTGCCTGGGGATGATCTATGTGCCTTCAGAGGAACCATCACCTTTGCGTCACCTTGTTTCATGCAGCAGTTCAGCAAACATTTTATGTTCAGACCTGAAAAGTGGAACTCTAAAGCACAGAGTAGCTTTCAAGATTCAGTCCTGGGCTGGATCTCATTTTCTTGTCTAAATTATGACATCTGGTAAAGATGGGATAGCACTCATCAGAATGGCCAATGATGATATGAGGGCTTCCATGTGGTTTAATTCTGGCTCCAAAATTGTTCTACCATTGCAATTGCTACTGGAAACTCTGGAGCACTTAGTAGCTTCTGAGGTCCAGTTATGAGCCGGTTCTTCTCATGTTTTTCTGAAAGATTTCACTGGTAACAATAAGATATCATACATCAGAAGTGACCATTGGCTGGAGTTGTCACTCATCAATATGGTTCTCATAAACAACTATACCTGAAATGCTTTTTGATAAATAATGTTCCAATATTTGAAACTCATTCGAATAATGACAGCCTCGGCAGCGGGACATGTTTTATTCTAAATCAGCTCAAAACAAAATTCCTTCTAACCACCTCCAATAAAACAAAATATATTAACCCCATGCTTTTGTTACAACTCCTTATTGTTGGATTATCTCTCTTGTTTGCATCATCAACTTCTTCCTGGGGTTCATTCCTGACACTACCCTGTCCCTGGTCAGTAACATTCACAGAGTTGCCAAATTCTCTAACTTTCACAATCACTCTCTAAAAAACATGAAACATTTCCTACTAAACCTTTATAAGTTGAAGCCAGATGTCCATGCTTTCAACTTCAGTTAAATACCAATCTCAATTCAACAGCAAGACTCATCTGTTCCAGTTAGATGTTTGGTTATATATCCTCAGTACATAAGCAGTTATATTGCGCACTCACCAGGAAAGGGGACAATCAAATGTATAATATGCTGCATTACCTTCAAAGCAAGTTATTTAAAAAGCTGTCATAGCTCAACCAACCTTATAGGTATATCTAGCAGCTAGCATGGCCCCAGAAGCAAGGACTCTCTTCTTAAGCTCATTATCAGTCCTTTACAGGTGCAGCAGCAAATTGAATTAAACATTTAAAGAAATACCTTTTTGTTAAATCACCCTTTTGTCGTCATCTGCAAAGTTGAGCATGAGAAGAGAATGATTACCGGATGACACTTTTTCAAATGAAAAATCACTACTAAAAAATAAAACGAAACTTTGGATGCATCCATGCTTTAAAAATGCCTAGTTTAGTTAATGTTCTCGTAGCAGACACTTTGTAGACAATGATGTTTTCAGACAATAAGGCCCTGATGTATACTTTTTTTTGCACCGCATTACCGTCATTTATTGATGCAAAAGCTGTGCAAACTTACAAAATACAGTTGTATTTTGTAAGTTTGCACCGCTTTTGCGTCAATAAATGACGGTAATACGGCGCAAAAAAAGTATAAATCAGGGCATAAGTGCTTGTCTGGAGAACAAATTTAAAATTATCCCCCACCTCATGATTTGATAAGGCTTTGACAAGTGGGCAAGGCAATTCAGGTACAGAGGTAGCTTTCCTGCAATGAAATCAGTTCTCACCTTTTCAACATGTTGAACCTCTATTTGAAGCTGGCAGACTCATTCTTGTATCCTAGAGGATAGACCAACCTGAACATGAACTGTTTATAGGATGAACTGGCAGCAGGATATGGGGATGTTTGTTGTTAGTCCAAGTCTGGCCACTGATGTATTTGCGAAGAAGGTTAATATAATTCTGAGCTGCTCTGCAGTCTGCTAAGAATTGTTGTTGTACGAAAATGCAAATGCTGGTTTATCAACATTGATATGCCTCTACTGCAATGGCACTGTGCAGATGTTAATGACAAGGGGCCTTATCCTCTAATTTCCACACAGTGATTAGTCGTTGTTTGTTTTTGTGACTGAAGGGGTGCTGCATAGTGCTAGTGGCATTTTTGAAAAAGATGTGAAGGGCAAAAGGAAGGAGTAGTTTGGTGGTCGGACTGCCGGGCTGCACTATTGGCGGTCCTGAAAAGACCACTGCGCTGGTGGACCCCAGACCTTTGCATTACGAGTTATACAGACAGGACTACTGTCCTCCAAGCAAAAAAGGCAGAACGCCAGTGCCACAGCGGCTTGGACATAGGCAGTCTGACCTCCAGTGCCATCAGTGCAGCTGCCAACCACCACGTATATTACAAAGGGAGTCAGTCAGTCAATGGTGGGCAATCACCACGGTTCATGATCAGCAAAGTAACAACACAGCTGACACGCATTGGTCCAGCGGCCACACCTGCAAAGGACACTATAAACCACACCCCTTCACGGACAATAATCCTTTGCATTTCTACTGCAGCACAGCAACACAGACCACACATCTTGTCATCTATTTTTTGTCATAAAGCAGTCCTTTTTTCTCCACCCCATTTTACACCTTTCACACACATCGCCTATTTTCTCACAATATTCACTTGTCTTGTTTAGTTCGTCACTGTCATCCCCTTTCTTTTCCAGTCATGTCATGGGTCAAAAACCCATGATTTTCAGAGGATGAGTTGGGAGACATGGTGGATGAAATCACCAAAATAGAGCCACAATTGTTTGGAGTCCAAGTCCAGCACACTCCTCTCAGTAGGAAAAAGGTAATGTGGGACAGAGTAGCCAATAGAGTGAATGCTGTAGGCACCACCCTGTACCCAAAGGAGGACATTAGGCAGAATGGGTCTCCCTGCACCAGCTGCAGGCCAAAAAAACTGATGGTGCCCCGCTCAGGGCCCCATTACAATTCTTTCCCTCGGAGGGGAAGGTCTTGGCCATCCTGCATCCCGAGGGCTTGACAGCAATAGCTAGGGGAGTGGAGTCTGATAAGTTTCAACACAAAAACTGTCATAAAAATTCAATGTCATGCATGGCCACAGCTCAGCTTTTGTCACTGTCATGTTCATCTACCTCACCAACATTCAATACCCAGAGTATCAATGTGTATTATTGGACCCAACATCACAGCCTCCAAGGCCCATTACATGTCATGTGTCCAAATGGTGCATGGAAATCTCACAATAACTAAAACACATTCCAGGATTCATGTCCCAAAATGTAAACGTATGCTCAAACCTAAATGCAGCCTGCATACAGTTATATAATACCAAACATTTGTCAAGTGTTAGAGAGTAGAGGGAGTAACCTGACTGCAATTCCGAGGAAGCCCTGTTTCAGTAACTCCAACCAAAGCAAACAAACACAAATGATGGACGGAATGCGGAACCAATCAAACATTCACCCCCAGTCACAGATCAGGTTTAATCCATCAATTCTTTTGCTCACTATGCCACCCCAGTTTGGACCCAGCCATATGCAAATCAGTCTTGACCCTGTTCCCCATGGGAACAGTACAGCCCACACTGCCAAGCCAGTTCCTCTCTGGACTGGAAACAAGCATCCTGGGACCGGTTTCAGAGTATCACCCTTCATCTGCCAAGCTAGCTTGAATCCAGTGGCATAGTGAGCCTGAGACCCACGTCTGGGCATACCCGGAGCACTTACAGCAACAAAAGCAAACAAACACAAATGATGGACAGAATGCGGAGCCAATCAAACATTCACCCCCAGTCATAGATCTGGGTTTAATCCATCAATTCTTTTGCTCACTATGCCGCCCCAGTTTGGACCCAGCCATATGCAAATCAGTCCTGACCCTGTTCCCCATGGGAACAGACCAGCCCGAACTGCCGAGACAGGTCCTCTATGGACCGGAAACAAGCATCCTGGGGCCGTTTTCATGGTATCAACCTTCATCAGCCAGGCTAGCTTGAATCCAGAGGCATAGTGAGCCCGAGACCCACGTCTGGGCATACCCGGCTCACTTATGACAACAAAGCAAAAAAAACACCACAACTCCAACCACCAGCCCAGTGGTCACTTGTCCAAATATCCCTGTTTGTGAGCTCCCAAATGAGGTATACTCACCTGGGAGGATGTAACTTGTATAGTGTGTGTCGTAGAGAGAGCGACCTGACTGCAACTCTCAGGAGGCAATGTTTCAGTAACTCTAACCACCAGCCCAGTATTCACTTGTCCAAATACACCTGTTTGTCATCTCCCTAATGCTCTTCACTCACCTGGGACTATACCATTTGTCAAGTGTTGTCAAGTAGAGAGAGTGTCCTGAGTGCAACTCTCAGCAAGCCCTGTTTCAGTAACTCCAACCACCAGTACAGTGGTCAACTCTCAAATGAAGTGTACTCACCCAGGAGGATACAATTTGGAAAGTGTTGGGAAGCAGAGGGAGTGACCTGACTGCACCTCTCAGGAGGTCCTGTGTCTGTAATTCGAACCACCAATACAGTTTTCACTTGACCGTTTGTCAACTCTCAAATTAAGTTTACTCACCTGCGAGGATACCATTTGTCAAGTGTTAGGAAATTGAGGGAGTGACCAGACTGCAAAACACTATAGGCCCTGCTCCAGTTACTCCAAACACCAGCCCCAGTCCAAATACCCTTGCTTATGAGCTCTTAATTGAAGTGTAATTCCCTGGGAGGATAAAATTTGTATAGTTTGAGTACTAGATGGAGAGATCGAACTGCAACTCCCAGGAGGCACTATTTCAGTAACTCCAACCACCAGCCCAGTGTGCACTTGTCCAAATACACCTGTTTGTAATCTCTCCATGCTCCTTACTTACCTGGGACTATACCATTTGTCAAGTGTTGTCAAGCAGAGAGAGTGACCTGACAACTCCCAGCAGGCCCTGTTTCAGTAACTCAAACGACCAGTGCAGTGGTCACTTTTCCAAATACCCCTGTTTGTCAACTCTCAAATGAAGTTGACTCACCCAGGAGTGCTCAAGTACAGATCATGCTCAAATCAGAGATATATCTGTCTACCTAGCTCCATCTTGACTTGCTAAGCCAAGATGAAACTATTGAGAATAGGAATAACACCTTACCCAGTCTGTACAACAGTATTCCTAAGGCCTCAAGATGCATCACCAGATTGGTAGCAGCAGCATACATATTGACACAGCACTGCCACATGATGACTCCAGTGACATATACAACAAAGTCCTGGGTCTGCCTGATCCCACTCAACTAGGGCCCCAAATGGTCAAATCCATATGTTGCCTCTCCGCTGTGTTGCCTGCACTGGTGATAAAATGTCATGTCATGCCATCCTGCAAACTGCACATGATCCGAACATCTATCAGCTGCTTGAGTCAAATTCTGTTGGCATGCTTCACACATGTCATGTCAAATCATCCAGTACCATGGTTGCGTGACAAAATTAGATTACCTATAACTTAATTTTGTCCAAGGTCTCTGCTTACTGTGACACAAAACCTTTGGAGGTAGCTGTAACAATACAACGAGTAACATTGTATGTTTTACATAAACAGGTTGATCAGCTGCTGAGCACATAGAGGCCACAGAACAGACTACCACTACCCCCCCGAATGAAGCCCTCAGTGACGACAACACTCCTGGACTTCTAGACGTGCAGGATAGTTCTGGCCCATCTGGCCAATTCGATCAGATGGCAACAATGAATACTGTGGCCTCAACGTCACCTTCTAGCCCTGTTCTATCAACAGTCTATCAGAAAGCCCAAGGGGTGATGGGCCAGGTGTTGCCCAAACGCCAGGAAATCAAGCAGCTGCAGAGGGACATACTGGAAAAGATGGAGGTCCACAATTCCAACATGGCCATCTTAACAAGGGTGTTGACGGACATACAAACCACCCTGAGCAGGGCTTTCAAAACCATTCTACCCCTTCCATTGGCTCATCAACCACAGGCCCATCAACATCAGTGACAACCACAGGAAGGGAGGCCCTGCCAGAGAAACAAACAGACACGCCTGCCTGTGTAGCAGCTGGGGAGGTCCAGCAAAAATCCCTCTTTCTTAAGGAATCCTCTTCCTTAAGGACCTCCTTTGTGTGTTACACATACACTTTGTGGACTGATCCTGAGCCACTTTCAATTTCCAATGGAGCAGTACTTTGGGCTTCCACTGGTGTGACATCTACTCCATTGATTTCTTTCACCATGATTGACCCCTTCACATATTTTGTTTTGGTTGATTCATGTCAGGTATATTTTCTGTTAGTGGTAGCTTCAAATAAAAATCACCCACCACTGATTCATTGTCTGCTGATTATTCCTTCATATTTCACCGTGTAGACGTGTCAGACATTTTGAACCATATGTTAATTGTGGGAAAACTGGACTGATTGCAGAAGCCCCCTCACTTGTTGCCCCTGCTAACCAGTCCCAAGGCCAGTTCTCTGTTTAAAATGGTATATGCAAATTAGGCCTAATTATAATTGGCTCTGACAACCTACCTACAGGTCCCCAGTACATGGTAAGGCAGGTGCACCCATAGCTTATTTTTGCATATAGGTCACCCTTAAGATTTTCCCTAGGTACCCCAATGATTGGGTGCAGTGTATATATAAGCAGGAGCTTTGAAAAAGATGTTCTATAAGCCCTGGCGAGGACAAACAGCCAAATCTGTTTTTCCCCATTGTAGTCAATGGGATCCACAGGCTAAGATTGATAGACTTTATTTTAAAATAATTAAGTTTTATTTCTGACAGAGAGGAGCTAATTATATTGAATTTGGTATCAAATTAAATGTTATAATACATCCAACAACTTGCCAAGGTTGAATTTATTATAACTAGCACAGATAAAGAGTTTTAGAACCTCTTCTTAAAGTTACCAAATTCTGACCTGTAGTGCCCTTTCCTGATTCGTCAGCCTCTGGCAGTCTGAGCCAAGCTACCCTAATGAGGTGTGAAGTGGCCTGGACTGAGACAAAGGAAGCACCTAGTAGGACGAGATTTGCTGATGTGGATAGCAGAGCAGGATGGGGGAAGATTGGCCAAACTGGTATTCAAAGGAGGGAAATCCACTTGGGACAGAAACTGGACCTCCCCCATTTCCTGCCCTTTCATTGTCATGCAAGTATAAGGGTGAAGTCTGTACTATACTAGTTGCCTGTACGGACAATATGCAGTGATTCAATCTTGTGAATCTGTTTGTCCAGTCAGGCCTAAGGAGTTTACCTTTCAGAAGCCACATTGGTGTGTAGTGTTTCACTGTGGCTCACATCACAGTACATGTTGCAGGAGCATGGGCTACCTGATGTCAGTAGGCTTGCTTAGGCATTGTAGGCCATGCACAGTGTATTGGGTTCGTCTGCAGATTAACCAAAAAGTGTTTTGTCATGTCCTTGTAAATATTGGCATGTGTGCTTTATACTTGTGGTATGTTGACAAATTGACCATTTTGTGTTTGGTGTTTCTGACATGTGTGTGACACAACCATTTGGGCAAAAACTTGTATTTGTAATTGATTGACCTGTCTCTTGCATCCATGCAGGTAAACACCAATCAGAAGAAGGAGATTTTGAGAGCCATCACCTGGAAAGTGTGGACCCTATGGGTCCACAGCTGGCAGAGCGCCCACTGTTGCAAGAGGTAGGAGGGCCTGAGACGCTGGGCACAAAATAACGCGGAAGTCCAACTAGGGCTGCCCTCCCAACATGGGAGGGGGCGCATGTTGGACCATGACCCCCCTAATGGCCTGCATTCTGGCAATAGTGTATTTGGACTTTGATGGGCAGATGAGGGGAGCACAGTAGACACGAGGCATGAGTACAGGGGAATATTCCTGCCTGTCACATAGCCAAGTTGATGTGTTCGGTTCTGACATCTCCCCCTGACGATTGGGGATGGGCCACGTATGACACACTAGATGAGTAACTGTTTGTGTAGATATATAATGTGGTGCATACTGATGTGCCTTGTCCATTAGCCCAGGGACCAAGGACACAACTGGGTACAATCCACAAAAAGTTTGCTCTCCAGGGACAATACATGACTGTGTACATTGATCAATCAAGTAATAGTTTTGTAGTGAGTGCAAATTCTATGCTACAGACCACTATTCCTCAGTGTTACAGGCCAAAGAAAAAGAAGTGATGGATCACTGTCCTCAGCCATGTGTCTGCTCAAGTGAGTAAATTGGCATCCACCCCGCAGAGGCCACTTGTCTTCAGTGTGTGATGAGTGCTGGTGCTTCACCATGTGCAGCTACAGATCCAAACATTCCCTTAGTAAGTGGGGAATGTCCATTGCCATGTTTATGTGTCATCACTTTTGCCAACTTTCCTTGTGCTGACATGTTAGCATGTGTCCCTTTCTCTTTTGACAAAATGTGTATATTACTGTTTCATGCATGTCTACCTGTGTTCATGGGATTATTTCTGTATTCCCTCACATATATGGCATGCCAACCTGTGTTTGGAGTAGGACACATGCAATGGGGCTACACTTCATGTGGTGCCACAGACAGGAGTGCGCCACCAGAGACTGTTGGCTCACATACACCCTCACCCATCATTGCATGTCATTTGGCATGTACAACTGCAATAGCAATGATGGACATTCCAGGTAGGACTAGAGTTTTTACACACAATGGGGGTGATTCTAACCCTGGCGGTCGGTGTTAAAGCGGTGGCCAACCCGCCAACAGGCTGGCGGTAAAAAATATGGAATTCTGACCCTGGCGGGAACCGCCAACACAGACAGCCACTTTAACACTCCGCCCGCCACGGCGGTACAAACAAACAGCGCGGCGGTCACCGCCAACAGCCAGGCGGCAGACAATGTACCGCCCACCCTATCACAACTCACCAATCCGCCACCTTTTCCGGGGCGGGAGCACCGCCGATAAAAACACAGCGGAAACAGACTACGAACGGGAAAACGCTCACCACTACGCACTCCAGGAGGAAGGAGGACAGCATGGAACCCGAATTAAACATCCTACCTGCTCTCGTCTACCTTCTCATCTACCACGAGTACGAAGTCCGGCGCAGACGACAACGGTGAGTACTGCACCTACGACACACGGGAGGGGGGAGGACGAAAGGTTACGGGCACACACATATGCGACCCCCCAACTATGTACACACCAATGCAGAGCAACAAGTCACAGTGACACCACCCAAACACCCCAGAAAAATGCTAGGACACAATCAAATTTGGAATAAATATTTATGTACCAAAAAGGTCCTGAAAAATATCGTACAACCATGAAAGATATTCACAAGAAAACAAATGACATACACATCAGTGTATAACTGAAGTAACAAGTCCTGCACATCCTACGAATTCATCATGTCCGTGGGCCAAAGTTTTGAGAAACAAGGGCAAAGCCCACACAGGAGACCTGAGTCCTTTGGAGAGAACACTGCAGGGGCATCAGATGTAAAAACTACAGGCACCTCAGGGGGAAGGGAAGGGGGGGGCACCACAGCCACATGAGTCCACGACGCCAGATCCACGAGGAGCCACCATGCCCACTGGACCATCCTGGGGAGTGCAAAGCCACAGTCTCTCAATGTCTCTACAGTGGGTGGGCTGCCCACTGGACCATCCTGGGGAGTGCAAAGCCACAGTCTCTCAATGTCTCTACAGTGGGTGGCCTGCTCACTGGACCATCCTGGGGAGTGCAAAGCCACAGTCTCTCAATGTCTCTACAGTGGGTGGCCTGCCCACTGGACCATCCTGGGGAGTGCAAAGCCACAGTCTCTCAATGTCTCTACAGTGGGTGGGCTGCCCACTGGACCATCCTGGGGAGTGCAAAGCCACAGTCCATCAGGTGGATGACAGTCTCCACTGGTCAAGGAGGAGGCATGGTGGGCACAGTGAACCATAAACAGTGATTGAGACGGCGGTGCCCAGCGGAGCGGTGCTTGAGAGGAAGGGCCCAGCGGAGCGGTGCTTGAGACGGCGGTGCCCAGCGGAGCGGTGCTTGAGAAGAAGGGCCCAGCGGAGCGGTGCTTGAGAAGAAGGGCCCAGCGGAGCTGTGCTTGAGACGGCTGTGCCCAGCGGAGCGGTGCTTGAGATGAAGGGCCCAGCGGAGCGGTGCTTGAGACGGCGGTGCCCAGCAGAGCGGTGCTTGAGAGGAAGGGCCCAGCGGAGCGGTGCTTGAGATGGCGGTGCCCAGCGGAGCGGTTCTTGAGAGGAAGGGCCCAGCGGAGCGGTGCTTGAGACGGCGGTGCCCAGCGGAGCGGTGCTTGAGAGGAAGGGCCCAGCGGAGCGGTGCTTGAGACGGCGGTGCCCAGCGGAGCGGTGCTTGAGAAGAAGGGCCCAGCGGAGCGGTGCTTGAGAAGAAGGGCCCAGCGGAGCGGTGCTTGAGACGGCGGTGCCCAGCGGAGCGGTGCTTGAGATGAAGGGCCCAGCGGAGCGGTGCTTGAGACGGCGGTGCCCAGCAGAGCGGTGCTTGAGAGGAAGGGCCCAGCGGAGCGGTGCTTGAGACGGCGGTGCCCAGCAGAGCGGTGCTTGAGACGAAGGGCCCAGCGGAGCGGTGCTTGAGAGGAAGGGCCCAGCGGAGCGGTGCTTGAGACGGCGGTGCCAAGCGGAGCGGTGCTTGAGAGGAAGGGCCCAGCGGAGCGGTGCTTGAGACGGCGGTGCCCAGCGGAGCGGTGCTTTAGAAGAAGGGCCCAGCGGAGCGGTGCTTGAGACGGCGGTGCCCAGCGGAGCGGTGCTTGAGAGGAAGGGCCCAGCGGAGCGGTCCTTGAGACGGCGGTGCCCAGCGGAGCGGTGCTTGAGAAGAAGGGCCCTGTTCAGCGGTGCTCTTCTCCGCGGCGGGCCCTGTTCAGCGGTGCTCTTCTCCACCGCGGGCCCTGTTCAGCGGTGCTCTTCTCCACGGCGGGCCCTGTTCAGCAGTGCTCTTCTTCACCGCAGGACTTGTTCAGCGGTGCTCTTCTCCACGGCGGGCCCTGTTCAGCGGTGCTCTTCTCCACGACGGGCCCTGTTCAGCGGTGCTCTTCTCCACGGCGGGCCCTGTTCAGCGGTGCTCTTCTCCACGGCGGGCCCTGTTCAGCGGTGCTCTTCTTCCCCGCGGGCCCTGTTCAGTGGTGCTCATCCAGCAGGTCAAGGGAGCCAGACCTGGCCTGGACTCCCTGCTCAGTCGCCCTCGGACCGTGACGTTTCTGGACCCTTCGGGGACGGACTCCTGGCCTCCTTAGTGTCCTCCTTCCCAGCTGGGATGTGGCATGTGGGGTCCACCTTCTCCGCGCTCCTGCTGCCCTTCCGCTCCTTTGATGGGGCTCTCGGGCCCTTGCCTCCCCTAGATGGTGTGGGTGGTGAAGTGGCCGCACATTGCTTCTTGGGGGCAGCCCTGTCGGTCCTCGCACGGCGGCCCTTGTTTTTGCGGGTCCTCTTGCCGGGGGGGGGGCTGGACGTGTCCTTGCTGCTGATCGATGTGTCACTGCTGGCAAAGGGTGGGCTCCAGAACCCATGCACAACAGTGACACCCGAAGCTGGGCTGGTGGTGGCTGCGGTGCTCTTGGGACTCTTTGAAGATGGATGGGGGAGCTCATCGGGGGGAAAGAGGTCAAGGTTAGCCATGAAAAGTTTCTTAGGGCCAAGGTAAAGGGTAGGAGAAGTGGAGATGGAAGTGGAGGTAGAGGAGGTGGTTGTAGGAGAGTCAGGTGTGCTGTCATTGGGTGAAGGTGCTGGTGCTGTAGGCTGTCGTGAGGTGGATGGCTGTTGGGTGGGTGGCTGCCTGCGTTTGTGTGTCTTGGAAGAGGGGGTGACAGACACAGTGGGAGAGGACACAGGGGACGTGTAAATGGCAGTGGGGGTGGTGACTGCACGAGTGTGGACTGTACTGGAGGGTGAGGTGGTGATGGAAGCACTGGCTGATGTTGGGGTGCATGCAGGTGTGAGTGTAGACGTCACAGGGAGGGAGGAGGGAGACGAGGAGGAGGGGGACACAGGGGTGGCAGTGGCTGTTGGCATGTCTGCATCTGGGTGTTGCTTGGGTGAGTGTTTGTGGGATCTGTGGTGCTTGTGTTTGGATGAGCTGCTCTTGGGTGTTGAGGTGTGTGCAGGCTGGTCTGATGGTGTGGATGGGATAGGCTGAGGGACAGGAGACAGAGAAAGGCTGGAGGCAGTAAGAAGAGGGAGGCTGGAAACAGGGACAATGGCTGCCGTCAGTGCTGAGGCCAGAGCAGTGAACGCTCGTTGATGGGCAGCCTGACCCGAATGAATGCCCTCCAGGTACGCATTGCTCTGTTGCACCTCCCTTTGCACACCCTGGATGGCATTCAAAAGGGTCGTCTGCCCAACAATGAGCGTCCTTACCAGGTCAATGAGCTCCGCACTGAGGGCAGCAGGGGCAACAGGGGCAGGGGCTGAGGTGCCTGGGGCGAAGGAGACGTGCGCCTTCCTGGGCGAACGGGTACGGAGCGAAGACTGAGGGGCTGCTGGGAGGGCGGGGCTGGTGCGCTGGGTGGCGGCTGTACCTGTAGAGGCGGGGGGCACGGATGTTGCCGCCACCCCTAGGGAGCTCCCATCCGAGGACGTGCCGCTTTCGCTGCTCTCACCAGCGGTCCCCGTCGTGGTGCTCCCCTCACCCTCCGGATCACTGGTGCCCTCGGTGTCTGTTCCTGGGCCCACCGGGGCCTTGTGTCCTGCAGCTCCCTCGTGCTCCGATGCCAAATCTCCTCCGCCTGATGATGCTAATGCACACATGCACAAGAAGATGAAGAGAAAGGGTGGGGGGAGAAAAAAGAAGACCAGGTTGAGTGCATGCAATGTCAACACCGTTGGCGGAGAGGACAGACACAGGTGCCTAATGCACTAAGCCGCGCATTCGGGGTACACTACTCAGTACTACTGACTAAGACAACAGGCCAAGAGACGTCAAACGTGCACATGGGAGATGCTGGACCTTCAATGGCTGTACTTGTCACCCTACCGAGGTGGGGGCCGAGGGCACAGGGCCATGCCTAAGGGAGAGGACTACACTACAGAAAGCGCCCTGGCCTAATGTCACCCACAGCCCTCCTCCCCCACCCATACGCCTCCACTGCGCAGAAAGATAGGAGAATGTGCTGACACTCACCCCCTAGTGTCTGCTGTGATGTCTTAAAGCGCCCATCCAATTCAGGGTAGGCCACCGCCAGGATCCGGGACATCAGGGGGGTCATGGTGCGACTGGCACCCCTCCTAGGTTGGGAGGCCATCCCCAGCAGTGGTTCTGCGGTCTTCCTTGTTCCGCGGCGGATGTCCTCCCACCTCTTGCGGCAGTGGGTGCCCCGTCTGTTGTGGACCCCCAAGTTCCGGACTTCCTTGGCGATGGCACGCCAAATCTCGATCTTCTGATGGGCGCTGACCTATTTGACATGTACAGGGTGGAAAGGAGGAAATCATCAATGACCTGCATGTTAGATGTGATTGCCCCCCCCCTCCAACTTTGCCATATGGCACATGCTCTCATCTGTCGGGCGTTGCACTCCTCATTCGCCCCCCACCCCACCAACTTACATCCACCCCAATCCACACAGGCATAGCCCATTCCATGTGCACCCGGTGTACTCACTTGTTGGTCTGGAGGACCGTAGAGTAGCGCATACTGGGGGAGGACCCCATCCACGAGCTTCTCCAACTCTTCAGACGTGAAGGCAGGGGCCCTTTCCCCAGTCGCAGCAGCCATTGTATCTTCCAGACCGAGGTCACAGCAGCACTTGCAGTATAGGTCCTCTCCTGTGGATGATCAGGTCTCGAGTGATTAAGCAGATAGAAAATGGCGGTCACGCCCGCGGCGGTGCGTACCGCGGCGGTGCGTACCGCGACCGCCGGCGCACTTCGTCATTGGCTCCTGAAACCCATAGGCTTCAATGTTAACCAATGCGGCTTTGCGCCACGGTCTTCGACCACCTACCGCCACGGTGTGCCCCGCCAGCGCATTGACCTCACATCCCATTGTCCCACTTCACAGGTCAGGCAGCCGCCATTTCAAGGGCCTACATGGCTTAATTTTGACTGCGAAACACAGGCCTATGCCTTGCATTGCCACACATACACGCCTTTCAACCCATTGCCATTCTTTAACTGTGCAAGCTGTCTGTACGTACCTGTGGTTTGCCTGACTCTGTGCTCCATGTTGTCCTTCCTAGGCACCGTCCGCTGGTACTTGGGATGAGAAGGAGGAATCCTCGCGTGTACCGACCGCTGGTGGACCTGTCGACAATGGAAGAACGCCATATAATACTTCGATACAGACTTGACCGTGCCACTATCCATGAACTGTGTGCCCAGCTGGAGCCAAACCTGATGTCCCCCATCCGCCAACCCACAGGGATTCCCCCTCTGGTGCAGGTTTTGTCAGTCCTCCATTTTTTGGCAAGTGGGTCATTCCAGACCACAGTGGCCATGTCATCTGGAATGTCTCAGCCTATGTTTTCTAAGAGTTTGAGCAGAGTGTTGTCTGCCCTGATGAAACTCATGCGGAGCTACATCATTTTCCCAGAGGAGGGTGACTTGCCTACAGTGAAGGGTGATTTCTATGCCCTTGGACATATCCCCAACATCATTGGTGCCATTGATGGGACCCATGTGGCTTTGGTACCCCCAAAAGACGATGAGCAGGTGTACCGAAACAGAAAAAGTTATCATTCGATTAATGTCCAGGTGGTCTGTTTGGCTGACCAGTACATCTCCCATGTAAATGCCAAGTTCCCAGGGTCAGTGCATGACGCGTATGTGATGCGAAATAGCAGCATCCCCTATGTGATGGAGCAGCTACAGAGACAACGTGTGTGGCTAATAGGTGACTCTGGTTACCCCAACCTGCCGTGGCTACTGACCCCAGTGAGGAATCCCCGGACAAGGGCAGAGGAACGCTACAATGAGGCCCATGGGCGTACTAGGAGGGTGATTGAGCGAACCTTTGGCCTCCTGAAGGCCAGGTTTAGGTGCCTGCATATGACCGGTGGATCCCTAATGTACTCACCATACACCATGTGCCATATCATCGTGGCGTGCTGTATGCTTCACAACCTGGCTTTGCGACGCCAGGTGCCTTTCCTGCAGGAGGATGGTCCAGATGGTGGTGTTGTAGAAGCCGTGGAGCCTGTGGAGAGTGAAGAGGAGGAAGACTCAGAGGACGACACAGACAATAGGGACAGAGTGATACAACAGTATTTCCAGTAACACCCAGGTAAGAATCCCCCACGCCATTTCACAATTGCTTATAGCCTCCTGCATCTGTACTTTCTGTAGTTCCCACCAGATCTTTTTGGGTAATTTTTGTTTTTCCCTTCCCTTCTCAGTGCTGTATGACTCAGTGCCTGACTTCTGCTTGGTTTGCCCATGAACTACAGCGTATTGACATTGGTATGTTGTCATCACTAATTGACAGAACAGATATTGAACAGTAATATGTAATACATTTGCTAATAATACAGCATGACTCCAAACTGATTTGTGTGCAATATGTGATTTATTTACAGTGCTAGATATTGGTACATGTGATTATAAGGGTGATGGGTGGGGGTGGAGTAATGTCCATGGCAGAGTCCAGTTCTCAGTCTCACAGGTGCATTGTCCTTTTGCCTGTGGAAGGATGGAGCAGAGGCAGTTCATGGTTGGACAGGGTGGCAATGTGGGACAGTGGGAAGAGTTCAGGGGGTATGTCCTGCTGGCTGGTGGGGGTCTTGACATCCTACTCTGTCTTTTTTTTGGATCTCAGGCTCCTCTTACGGGGTGGTTGTTCTTCAGCAGGAGGTGGGGTTCTGGTGGCCTGTCGTGGTGTTGGGGCCTCCTGTCCACTTGCGCCGGCGGAGGTGGTAGGCTGTTCCTGGTCCGGGCTAGTGACAGGGGCCCTGTGTGGTGCCACATGGTCCCGCAACGCGTCTTCTATCCTGTTGAGGGCCAGGACGATGGTCCCCATTGCGGTCCCGATGATTCTCAGCTCCTCCCTGAACCCCATGTTGCGTTCCTCCTGCTGTGCCTGGATCTCCGTGAACCTGGCCAGTACCGTCGCCATCGTCTCTTGGGAGTGGTGGTAGGCCCCCATGATGGTGGTGAGGGCCTCTTGGAGAGTGGGTTCCCTGGGCCTCTCCTCCCCCCCCTGTCGCACAGCAGCCCTCCGAGCTGCCCGGTTTCCCCCGGCCTCTGTCTCCTGGACGGTGTGCCCGCTCCCACTGCCACCAGGTCCCTGTTGTTGTTGGGGTGTTGGGTTAGCCTGGGTGCCCTGTAGTGGCAGACACACCGCTGATTGATGTGTCCTAGAGACAGAGGCATGGGCCCGCTGGGTGGGAGCTGTGCTGGTGTTGGCAGAGGGGGTCGGGTCTGGTGTGGCCTGTGGCTGCCTGAGGGGAACCGACTGCCCAGAGGTCCCCGATGGTCCGGGCTGGTCATCAGGTTCAGTGTCGACAGAGCTGCTGTCCTCACTGTGGGCCTGTTCCGGGGGTGGGATGGACATTTCTGGACCCTCCTGGCTGGTGTGTTGGCGTTCGGGTCCTGCATAGGGTAAGAGAGTTTGGTTATTGTTTCTGTGTGTGCAATGGCGTGCGTGTTATGGGTGCCCTCGTCCCCCAGTGCAGGCATTCCCTTGAGGGAGGTGTTGTGAGGGTAGTTAGTGGGGGGGGGGGGTAAGTGCAGTGGTCATGCTTTGGTGATGGGTGTCCATGGATTGTGTTGGCATGCAGGAGTTGGTGTTGGGATGGGTGGGTTGTGCTGGTGAGACATTGTCAGGGAGGATGTGTGCTGGGGGTTTGGGGGTGAGGGTGGGGGTGTGGGTTGGCATGCTGGTGGGGTGGGGGGGATATAGTAGTTGAGATTGGACTTACCAGAGTCCATTCCTCCGGCTACTCCTGCGAGGCCCTGAGGATGCAGGATGTTGAAGACCTCTTGCTCCCATGATGTAAATTCGGGAGGGGTGGGTGGGGGTCCGCCGCCAGTCTTCTGGACCGCGATGTTGTGCCTGGAGACCATCGATCGGACCTTCCCCCGTAGGTCGTTCCATCGTTTGCGGATGTCCTCCCTATTCCTGGGATGCTGTCCCACCGCGTTGACCCTGTCCACGATCCGCTGCCATAGCTCCACCTTCCTAGCTATACTGGTGTGCTGCACCTGTGAGCCGAAGAGCTGGGGTTCCACTCTTAGGATTTCCTCCACCATCACCCGGAGTTCTTGGTCCGAAAAGCGTGGGTGCCTTTGGGGTGCCATGGGGTGGTGTGGGTGAGGTGTGGGGTGGTGTATGTGATGATGAGTATGTTGGTGTGTGGTGCTTTGTGCTACTATGTGGTGTGTGTGATGGTGTAGTGTGCCTCAGTGTGTATTGCTATGGATTGTCTGCTGTGTCTCTCTCTCCTTCTCTCAGTAATTGTGGTCGTAGGGGTTTGTGGGTGAGGTGGGGGGGTGTTTTATAGTTGATTGATTGTGTGGGAGTGGGTTGTGTATGTGTATCAGGTGTGTGTATTTGTAATTGTCCAATGTGTCTGTGTTTTGGTGCTGTGTGTGTATTTTGACCGCGGCGGTGTGTACCGCCAATGGAATACCGCGTTGGAAAGCCCGCCGCGTTGATTCGTGGGTCGAAATGGCATGGGCGTATTTCTGTTGGCGTGACGGTGGAGGTTTGGTCATCTCCAGTTTATCGCTGCCCGCTGATGTGGCGGCCTGCAGTGGAGGTCGGATTTTTGGAGGTTTGGCCGTTGTGGGTCAGAATGACCGTGGCGGCTTTCCCCCAATGTGCTTTTCCATGCCATTCATGTGGCATCATGTGGAAATGTGCACTGCACATGTGTAATAGGGAAGGTTTGTTACCTGCCTGTTGGCATGCATCATGGAGTGACTTGCAGTTATGTTGGAATCACATGTGGTTGGGTACAAAAATTCATCCACAGATATCTGGGTTTTCAGGACCAAATCAGAGTTAGTGATGTAGCTTCCTGTTGGGCAACATGTTGAGGACCTTGTAAAATTACTTGCAAATCTCTGGGCCTCTCCAACATAAAAGGACTAATGGCTTCTACTGATGCAATCAGAATATGTCAGTGTAAGGGATGCCAGACAGTAGTGGTGATTTCCCTGTGGCTTGCTGATTCATTGTGTTATGGATTTTAGAGACATCTCCCTGAATGTGCACATTTTGTCAACAGTGTACATTTCCATGCCAAATGTAGAGTATATCTGAGCAACATTAGCACTACCTCCATGACTCCATTAGCACAAACTACACATGGTGAAATGTGCATTGTTATTTCCAGTGTGACATGAGTATTTCCATGTCACCTTCTTCAGGCTACTGTACTGCTGTCAGCAACATGTCAGGATTTTGGAGCATCATTTCTTATTGTTGTGTTATTGTATAGTTGCCAAATAGATGTCTGCATGACAGCAGGTAACTGAGGTGTGCTCCATGAGGCAAAGCAATGAAGGTGATGTAGTCTCTCACTTGTTCAATTGTTACTGCGATTGCACAACTTCACCCATATAATTGGAGATCTCTGAGACCCTGATTTTTCCATGGGCAACTGTTGACAGTTCAGGTGACATGCATGAATATGGTATGGTACATGTAGGAGCCACTTTGATATAGTTTGTTTCTGGGGCGTACTTGACGTCATGGTAATGTTTGCTAATCACAGCTGTTGTTCAAGTGTGATCTGAAACATGTGGTGACCTTTTCCTCTTTGTATTTGCAGCATCATCCAAGGCAAGCAAAGAACACAGGGCACAACCAAGTGGGGAAGCATCTGGCCACAATACCTCCTGTCTTTACAGTTGCAAGTTTGATCATCCTGATACATGCTGCCACTTGCCTGTGATTGCTGGTTGTTGTAATTGCTCTCACTTAATTGATCACACATTAGTCATAAAATGAATGATCACAGGGGTCTTTGCTCTTGCTCTGCCACCTCTGAGTGTTCTTGCTACACTACTCCTCATGAAGCTTACCTTCCATTCAATCATTTTTGATTCTACAATATCATGATAATCGTTTCTGTTTTACAATCCGCAGGTCTTCTCTTCTCCTGCACCATAACACTCATGCTTACCTTATTGGACCGCTTCAGGCAGGCAACCAAGAAGATTGACAGGGCAATCCAAGAAGATTGCAGATGCACCACCCAATTTGGCAATACAGACTAGTATAATTTTTCATTCAATAATCTTTTTTTTAGAACTGTGTGTGTTAGCTTTACCCCACGATCACTTGTATGTGCTATTTTGCAAACTAGATGACCAAACATTTTTAGATATATATTATAACAACTTGGGTCTCTTAGGGGTTGATGGAATGTAAAGTTATCTGTGTCAAACATATTAATTTTTTCTATTCCTCCACAACAATCTGCTGATAAGTTACCAGATGAATATTGTGTTTGTGCAGTGTTTGTCTTTTTGTCACACCTTTCCTCAAATCCCTCTCCCATCCATTCATCAAATTCCTAACCTTCTTCCCCCGGACTGTGTGATTTATTGAGGTGTTATGTAATAATTTACACCATTGATTAATCACACACTTGGAGGGGAGGATGTTGTAGAAACAACGTCAACTCAGTGTGCCAGACCTTCATTTCAGTTCACCTAGGTGGAGTGGGACCTCGCTTCCGATGCCTTAACTATTGGTGTGAGAGCATGCTACTACTGCACCACCATGTTACCTTGAGAAACCATGCAGCCCTTGCTTCATCCATTCAGGTAAGAGAATTATGGAGCATTGCTGTACTCTTAGAAATTTGCCCTTGGCAATGGCAAATCTCTATGCCCCACTTCTATTGGTCAAATTTTGCAGAATGCACTGCAGAGACTAAGGGCCAGATGTAGGAAAGCTTTAGCGACTCGCAAACGGCGAAAAACGCCACTTGCGAGTCGATAAAGCCCATCTGGTATGTAGAAATGCATTTTGCGAGTCGGAACCGACTCGCAAAATGCATTTCCGATTCGCAAATTGGAAGGGGTGTTCCCTTCCTATTTGCGAGTCGCACTGGTATGCAATTCCATTTGCAACTGCGAAAGCGGTCGCAAATGGACTCACAGTTACCATCCACTTGAAGTGGATGGTAACCCAGTCGCAAACGGGAAGGGGTCCCATGGGACCCCTTCTCCTTTGTGTCTGGCTTAAAAAATAATTTTTCAGAGTAGGCAGTGGTCCAATGGGCCACTACCTGCCCTGAAAAATAACGAAACAAAAGGTTTCGGTTTATTTTTCAAAGTGCAGCTCGTTTTCCTTTAAGGAAAACGGGTTGCACTTTGAAAAAAAAAATGCTTTATTTAAAAGCAGTCACGGACATGGAGTTCTGCTGTTCCCAGCAGGCCTCCATGTCCGTGACTGACCTGAATCGCTATGGGGTCGCAAATTGCGACCCACCTCATTAATATTAATGAGGTGGGTCTTTGCGACCCCATAGCGACTCGCAGAAGGTGTCTGAGACACCTTTCTGCATCCCAAATTGCGACTTGCAATTTGCGAGTCGCAGGGACTCGCAAATTGCAAGTCGCAATTTGGGACTTTGTTCCAACCGGACCTTAAGAGAGTACTAGGACAAGGGCACTTAACCGCATAAATAATTGTTATATACTATCAGCATATTTTAAAACATGTTGCTCTAAAAGGAATACACTATAAGTAGATTTGAAAAACATGCTGCGTAAAGACAACAGTGCAAAGCAAAACACCCCAATAAAGATTTTAGGCATAAACAACTGTAAATAAATATTTATTTCCCCCCATCCCTAACAATAAGAATAAATGCCCACCCCTTCCACCCTCAACTGGCCCACTTCTATCCCCAAATAATTGTCCCTTTCCCCAACCAATGTCCCAAAAAACTGTCCAATTGTCCATGATCTAACACAAAACAAAGGGGGTTATTCTAACTTTGGAGGAGGTGTTAATCCATCCCAAAAGTGACGGAAAAGTGGCGGATTTACCACCAGCCGTATTACGAGTCCATTATATCCTATGGAACTCGTAATATGGCTGGTGGTATATCCGTCACTTTACCGTCACTTTTGGGACGGATTAACACTCCTCCAAAGTTAGAATAACCCCCAAAGTATACAAGTCCTGCAAAAACCCATTCCCACACTCTTCACCCACAACAAGACACAGCCACCAAAATAAAAGGTTAAAAAGGGGCAGAAGAGGCCACTAAAGGCGGACCAGAACTCATCTGAGGAGCCTCTCCATGCATGGCTGTCGTGCCTCTAACAGCACCACCCTTTGAAGGATGCAGCATTTGTGAACATTGTCTGGGGGACAGCAGCAGGGATGGTATGGCAGCAGGTTACTGACCTCGAACTGCAGCACTGGTGGTTTTGGGCTGGAGGCGCTAGGGCCTGGCTGGGGCCCTGAGTACTGGCAGCGAATGCTGCTGCTGCCTCCTCCTCTTCTTCCTCTGGGACCACCAGCCAATGGTACTTAGCCCATCTGGCCTCCAGCTTCTGCTGTCGCAGCTGGGCTGCTATTTCCTGCCATGATGGTGGACCAGCAGGAATAGCTATGTCAAGAAAGAAAAAGAAGAAATTGTAAAAAATGCTCTGAGCAAAAAACTTGTTTAAAATTATGTAGTGTAGTGGCACAGTATCAGTACATTTGGTGGCCACCATTCAATTTTAAGGTGATTAAAGACACTGTCACTATGAAGTACAAATGTTCTTCTTTCTCCTGTTGTGCTAAATTAATGGTGGCATTACTAGCTCAGCTGGCGCCCTAGTCGTATGCGTTACTGTCTGCAGCTGGGGCAGCTGTACTAGACAATCATCTTATTCCAATTGCCCTGTTCTTCTTTGTACCCAGGCTACAGGGCCGATGAATACTAAAAATGAAATGCACTGAGGTGGGAAAAGCAATGCACTGCAGTACAGGGAAATGATTAAGGAATTATATATATATATATATATATATATATATATACGTATATATATATATATAGTATTTGTCGCCTTCGCATCATCACAGACTATCCCATTCTGGAAAATCAAGGCACTTACTTAGTACCACTTTAATCAGGGTCCCCATGCCCCTCTATCACCACACTTTGTGATAACTACTTTTTTCCCATAAAAGACATTTGCATTGCAGTAAGG
Source organism: Pleurodeles waltl (assembly GCF_031143425.1). Lineage (NCBI taxonomy): Eukaryota > Metazoa > Chordata > Amphibia > Caudata > Salamandridae > Pleurodeles > Pleurodeles waltl. The sequence goes on from NC_090438.1 coordinate 171,966,468, forward strand.
AAAGCAATCGTCTTACCTTACTCAACTGCAGGATAAGGTAGAGGTGATTAAGATGGGTAGGTAGAGTACATACTTAACAGATCAATCAATTCCTTGTCATCATCATCATCATCATGTGACTACGGTTTGGCTAGTACTGTGGTTGGCAAATGTTGAAAGGGAAATATTAGAACAGAAGTAAATCCATTACGAAAGCCATAATGAATTATATTTATATCACTTGGATAGAAAAATGTGGCACTAACAAAGATTGGATTTTACAAGTTATTCAAAAGACTAGGACAAAAGAAAGATTAAAGGAGTGAAGTGCTAGGAAGTGACTGACACAGTGGGTACAGGAGGGAAAGGGCAACACACATTGGGGCATATTTATACTCCGTTTGCGCCGGAATTGCGTCGTTTTTTTTTACGCAATTCCGACGCAAAACTAACTCCATATTTATACTTTGGCGTTAGACGCGTCTAGCGCCAAAGTCCATGGAGTTAGCGTCATTTTTTAGCGTGGACACCTACTTTGCGTTAATTATATGCAAGGTAGGCGTTCCCGTCTAAAAAATCGACTCCGAGGCATGTGCGTCGGATTTATACTCCCGGGCAAAATTCACGCCCGGGAGTGGGCAGGTCAAAAAAAATGACGTACGGCCGCTTTGGCGCCGTTTTTTAGCGCCTGCAAAAGGCAGACGTTAAGGGACCTGTGGGCTCTGAAGGAGCCCAGAGGTGCCCTCCCATGCCCCCAGGGACACCCCCTGTCACACTTGCCCACCCCAGGAGGACACCCAAGGCTGGAGGGACCCATCCCAGGGACATTAAGGTAAGTTCAGGTAAGTTTAAAAAAAAAAGAAAATTGTGGCATAGGGGGCCTCATTTGTGCCCCCCTACATGCCACTATGCCCAATGACCATGCCCAGGGGACAGAAGTACCCTGGGCATGGCCATTGGGCAAGGGGGCATGACCCCTGTCTTTGCTAAGACAGGAGTCATTTCTATGGGGGTTGGGAGTGAGAAAAAAAATGGCGCAAATCGGGTTGAGGCGAAAAAATTGCCTCAACCTGACTTGCCCCATTTCTTGACACCCAAGCCCCATATCCCCCTACGCCCGGCGCTGCCTGGTGTACGTTGTTTTTTTTAACGCACACCAGACGGCGACGGCGGCTAACGCCGGCTAACGTCATTCAATAAATACGGCGCCCGCATGGCGCTTCAGAATGGCGTTAGCCGGCGCTAATTTTTTTGACGCAAAACTGCGTTAGCGCAGTTTTGCGTCAAAAAGTATAAATATGGGCCCTTGTGTTTACATTGCCATGCATTGAAAAGTGTTTGACACATTAACTTAACTTAAGGAGACAGACGCACATTGCACAGCCAACAGTGCAGTGCCGATTCTGCTAAATTGAACCATGCAGCTGCTAGGTGATCATGGGTGGCACTGATGAAAGCACATAGCGAGGGAGGGAGGTGAAGGTTAATGTATGCTAGGATACATATTACCTGCCTCACTTGAAAAAACTGTGAGTCAAGGGAATATTCTGAAATATCATCAGACCCTTTGAATCAAACCAAGTAGGTGACAAGAATGCCTGTATCCAGAAGAGCTCCCTTGGTTCTTCATTCCAAGCATTTATCTATTAATCATTGCAAATTTGTTCTTCTAGGACTTTTATTTTTCAGCCTTAGCTTCCATACACACCATTTAAACTCTACATTCTCTTATCCAGTCCTTTCTCATTTAAAACCATCCAAATTCCAAACATGGTTCTCTACTAACCTTTGATCAACATCCATTTACCTAATAACCACCCATGCATCTTTAAACCCATTCACCCATCCAAGAGATCTAACCCACCGGAGGAGTATGTCACCCATCCAGGCATGGAATCTGTTCCCCCATATCCTTTCACCTACATGGGCTGGCATCCTTTCACCTGTATACCCTTTCATCCATCCTTCACCCACCCATGCAGCCTATCATCCTCATCACCCACCTGTATGTTTGTTATGCACCCTTTCATCCACACGTACTTTCACTCATATCATATTTCACACATCTCTTCTCTTTCCATACTTCTTTCAATTTTCCAAAACACATCATAGTTCAAGTTCATTTTCTGAACCTTAGTCTGCTGAATCACAGATAGAAGAGGCCATTAATCTTACCTTCCACTGCATCTGCAAAAGCAGGGTGTTGACGAGTGATTCAACAACTCTAGTACACCCTTGTAGTGACTATATTAATAATTGTCAATGAGAAAGCAATAGGACTTACCATTGCCTGCCACTGCCGCTGCCTAGACTCCCTATCCGCTCCTGCAGCCGCGTCTGTGCTGTCTCTGTTGGCTCTGGCACTGGTGGTTGGTGCAGCTAGAAAAAGAAATTACACAATTTAGATGCCAGGTGCCCCTCCCCCTATTGTGTTTGTATTAGCAAAATACAACTGCAATACTTCCATACATGTTGGTTATCGACTTCTTTTCTATCAAAATATCAGGTGGGCATTTTGTTGGTTGGCAATTTTTTAAAAGCCAGGATGTCAAGTAAAAAGACATCTTTTGATAGTGGAGGGGCAGAATTAGCTATTGGTTATTTTGACTTTTTCAAGAGAAATAAAAGAGTGCGAGAATTTGTCAATAAAGGACATATGATCTTGTTTGGCTAACGCAATGGGGCCATTCTCCTCATACTTCCATCCCTGGTTTGCGGTCATCAACTGCTAGTATAGTAATAATACATACACAACATTGGAGGGCACAAACAATTACATGACCATGCTCAAAATCACCTTTTTCTCCTTAATGACTGATGTTTGAGTGGGAGCAAGAAAATGAAAGCCTTCTTATGAAATCTATGTATAATACCTTACATGGGCATGCAATCTTCAGTATGTGGGTTCTCCGAGCCTTACCACCACACCACAAGATAAGATATATAAGGAGAGAGGAAAAGCTCACTGACAAAGCAGAAGAAATGAAGCTACAGATAGACTAGTACAGTCAGACAGTCTGAAGTAAAGAAACTTGAACTATAGAAAATAAGTAAAAAGGATAATGCAGGGATAAGAAGAACTTACGAAAAAGATAAATCAAAGTGAAGTTGTTAAATAATTAGGAGGCAGGCACAGTAAAAAGGTAGAAAATAATTCTAAATGTGAAGCTGTAAAAGCTGCCCGACACCTTTGGAGGGGCCACCTTCAGCTACCTCACCCACCTCACCAGCCCTCTTCCTGCCGATGGATGCTGGATGATATAAGTAAAGTGGGCTGCAAATCAACCTACCTCATGAATATTAATAATGTAGGTCACAATTTGTGACCTTCTAGGAACTGCAGCCATCACAAGGAAGGTGGCCTGCTGGGGTCAGCAGATCACCATGTCTGTGATTGCTTTTTAATAAAACTATATTTAGTTTTTTTTAATGTAGGCTTTTTTTCCTAAATGAAAATGGGATGTGTTTCCCCCCAAAAAATTAAGTTCCAGTTTTAGTAGAAAATGACGGCACTGCGCCAAATATGGTGGCATTGGGCACTGTCATTTTCACAACACAGGGATGTGCGGTATTTAATAGAATACGATACACCCCTGTGTTTCACCCTGCGCCAGTGAAAATTTGCTGCTATGCGCCAGTAGTGCAAGGTTGGCTCATTGAGGGGGAGATGGTTTTTGTGCAGGAAGGAACTCCTTCCTGCACAAAAACAATCTTAAATGGCAATTTTCTCTGTCTATGTGTGCTTCGCACATAGAAAGAGCAAAACCACGAGGAGAAATAAAAGCATTTCTCCTCATAGTGCCACTCTAATGCCACCCCTGGTAAATCTGAGGCAACCTCAAAATGCAATGGGTGTTGCTGTTGCATGCCCACGACAGCAACCGTTGCACGCCCCTGCCACGGAAAGTGCTGCATGGGGCCTTATTTACAAGGTGCAGATAAGCCACAAAAAGTGGCTTAACGCCACCTTGTAAATGCGGTGCAGGGCATAGCGCCACCAGAGCGTCACAAAAAGTGACACACTGGTTGCGCTAGGGGCTCTTAAATATTCCCCTGAATGTTTAAGCTAAGTTAAATTACATGGGACCATAGCCTGCTCTTAAAAAACAATTTGTTGAGCATTCTTAAAGGGTCCCACTTGTGAATGAGTTACAACCAATTTTGTATTGGTGGTAAAGCATTACTGTTTTGCAAACCAGAATTCGGTCGCAAAACAGGAATTCATACCACTGCAATTCAGTATTTGGAAGGGACTCCCTAAACTTGCCCTTTTCAAGGGTCAATCCAGAAGTAGGTCACAAATGCAAATTGTGATACAGTAACAAGCTACTGAATTGCAGTTTGTCTTTTGTGCATTGAAAAAAAACTGTGAATCAGGCCATTTGCGACCTCAAAAAAGCTTTGTACGTTTGGCCCATAGTTCTCTGTGGTCCTCAGTGAAGTTCCTCTTCCACTTGAGGGGTATGAGCTAGCCTATGTTGACAGTAGTGAAGTGAGGTCCCACGTCACCCTGCAGCACAATGGGAGGAGAGCAGAGTACAGAGTCTGGGCTGTATTAAGTGCTTCCAATCGTAATGTTTGTTAAGTGTGTGTAATATTGCTCATGTGATCGTCGTTTCACTATTCTTTTGTATTCATTGTTATAAACTAGATAGGCAGAAATATCTGTCCACGCTTTCTCAAACTCATCTAGTTTGGTGTATGGCTAAAATATTTTGATTCATTCATTTCCACAACCATTAATGTAAGATGAATGTGTCATGCTCTACTCCTATGGGGGATAACGATCTGTCTTGAAATATAGAATTTCAAAGAGATTTACGCCCTGTATAAATCTACACATGAAGAGCTTTCTGCCCAGAGACTTCCCTGTGTGATCAGGCTCAGTATTTGGTATGTCACGTTTTCATCAGCTCAATTTCAAATAAAATCCTCACTTCCATTTTTATAACAGAAGTGCAGAACCTTTGTGTAGCTCTTGTCAATCAAAAGATGTTTTATGTTACTAATTAACCTCCATGATAGTATGGGTCAAATTTATCAAGATTTTGCGTTGCCCTTGCACCACACAAAGTGACTGAGAGGGCCGTAAATCCTAGAGGGATATTTGCCAACCCACGCAAGGCCACCTTGATAAGCCAGTGTGGCTTGGTGAATCTGGAGTAACATAAGGCAGCACAAGCTACTGTCTTGTGTTACTAGGTCCTGGAAAAGCATTCCATGGGTGGAGCATGGGTGTTCCCAGGCATCCACCTATGGATTTTGGTGAACGCCCAGATTTACCAAGACAGGTAAACCTGGGAATGCATCTAAATGCTTCTCCTTCCCACGGGGGGTGCAACAAGGAGAAATAGGTCTATTTTGATGATTGTTTGCTCTTTCTGAGTATGCTTAGAAAGAGGAAATGTCTCTGATGATTGTGTTTGTGTAGGAAGGTGCCCCAACCCTGCCTACAACACAGGCATCCTTGCACCATTGGGCAAGGAAGCGTGGCAATCTGACAGGGAGGAGTAGTTTGGTCTGACACATCAGTGATACTACTGTGCCATCCTAGTGTGGAACAACATTACTATCTGAATAAAGATATACATATACAAATAAAAAGAGCAAAGGATTCAGGTGGGTACTACAGTTGGAGAAAATGTGACTACATCCACCGATCACAATCATGTGGCTTCTGCAGCAGATATTAGGTTTATAAGTGCTGTGAGTAAATTAAAACAAAATCTAGCACCTCGGCCCAAGCAATTAGGTAAAATGTAAAATAATGTAATAGTAACTTACCCCAACATTTTGCTGCTGAATGCCACTGATACCGATCAAAGCTTAGAAAGAGTATTTAGTAGAAAAACATAGCATGAAAGCAACCTCCCTTCTCCTCTAAGAAACAATTCAGACATAGAAGACCCTGAAAGGATTAGGTGACAGAGAAATAAGATAATTTCCTTTTTTACAACAATGAACATATTGCACAACTGCGAGATGCAGAGAACGGATGGAACTTTTAAAAGCAGTTCCTTTCCTTTAAAACAAATCTATACCTTCCAGAGAAACACAACTAAATGACATACCATTTGTGCAACTTTGAAGAATTTTGAATTTACTTTGTGTGTTTACATTGCAGAACATAAAGAAAATCTATAAACCAGTAGCAAAAGATGTCCACCAGGTTTTTTTAATTTGTGGTGGAATTCAAAGAAAGCACACTGCTGGGCGAAGCCAAAACCAACAATGCTGTGAAAGGACAAGAAAACACTTTCCAAACCACAGTAGGTAAAAAGCGCCCAAACCGATTTCCTTACTTGAAACCTCTGATGAATGAGCAAAGTTGCTAAGAAATGCGACAATCTCAGTCCTTAGCATACAACTTCCAATGTTTTCAAAATAGCAGGGAAATGCATGACAGCCTGCAGCAAAATATACAAATCTTTGGAAACATTACAGGTTTAGAAAACTTGAACATGTTAGGTTTCACTTTCAAATTCTAACAGCGTTTAAATTAAAAGTAAACACTGTCAAAACTCAACTCTTACAAAAACACACTAAAATGCACACGAAATTCAAACTGAACACTTAAAAAATCCATTAGACTTTTCCAGAGCATTATACTCAACAAATACAAATTTTAATAATTCAGAATTAGTGAAAATTTCGAAACCAATATGCACAGTTTTTTGCTGGACCCAGTGTGGCACCAGAACAACTTAAGTATGAAGCTAAAAAACACAAACAACGTTAACATGGAAAATGTAAAAAAAAATAGAATCCAATTCAAAACTGAGTCGACCTCTAAAAAAATATAACTCCAGAAAATGAAGCAGAATGAAGAGGAAGGAATGCAAAAAATATGGATTAATACCAAACAATCGAGGAGGGGCTTCTCCCCTTTGCTTTCAAAAAATGTCAAAAAATTGAAATCTTCAAACCTAAATGAACACCAAATACCAAAAAATCAATGGAGGGCATATGTTTATTTCTCTTTGATTAAACAAGATAGATACTGAAATAGTCCAGTCCAAAAGTATTCTTCCTGTGTTTGGTGATCCGGTAACCGGAAAACAAAATTCACTACAAAAATACGGGCTATAAATTAACCAGGACAATCTAATCTCCCACTAAAGTTCCCTCCCTAACATTGTAAAACAGTATTTTTTGCAACCATCAAAATGTGAACAATGATTGCATGAACACTCCATAAAATAGGGAAACAAAGCAAAATATGTTGAATAACATTTAATTCTTAATCATTTTACTATTAATAATCATGTTTTGAATCAAATCTCAGTAGCTGGTCTACTCTCTCTGCAGTCCCTGATCTTGTTCCATTGAAAGCAGTGCCTGATCTTTGTTCTATTAAATTCTGTTATGACTCAAAAGGGTCATAACAGAAACGTGCATAAACATGACTTAACAAATGGAAATAAGACAAGCTGTAATCTTTTGAATTGCTTTCAATGGATAAATACGTATACTTTTAACTATTTATTTAACTGAAAGCGCTGTGCGAAATAAAGGTCTAATTTTATGCAGATGCACCATCAAAATCTCAGTGGTAGCACGACCTTGCTAATTACCAGAAGGAATGTGTCAGGGCCCTTGTTGCTGCCCTGGTGTTTGCAGCAAGGATGAGACGGCATCAGTCTTCTGCATTTTCCTTGGGATATGCTTACACCCCTCTTTCTAAAATGAGTGCAAGAATTAATTGATGCCCTTCACGTCCACTTCTACCATCTCCACAAATTCACTTATATGGGGGTTTGAGTTCAGTGGAGCCTAGAGTCAAATATCAAAACGCAAACAATCCTCGTTTGTTTAAGTGATAATAATCTGGATACAATTGCCTTGCTTTGTTCTTTCTTAGTATAAGGCCACAGTTCTTATTTTAGACCCTTTGTGAATTATGCAGACCCGATTGCTTCTTCCGTGTTAGGGCACTACGACTAGATACATCTGAAGGGCTTTGGCTATCTGGAGAGGATTATGACATCATTTGTTTACAGCAAGATGCTTACTTTCTTTTGTCAATATTTCAAACCTCATCTGCAATAGTTTATTATCAATGAAAGGTCTTTTCTGAAGCTACAATAATGCATACTTGTTTAATGGTACTTAAGCATCACCATATTTAAAGCAAATATTCACTGTGGTTTAAAACCTAACATAGTAACGAGATCAAAATCGATATGTGCTATTCCACATCACACCAAGGCCATGCGTTCTTTCTTATAGCTTGCATGGCAAATAAGTACAGTCATTCAGCGTTCGCATCAGTCATGCTTTTATCTTACTTGCTCATCTTTCACAATCCAGTGACCAACCATTGGCCGTTGTTAACTATTATCGCCCTTCCTGTGTTTTAAACTCTCTCTTGCATATTTTCTTTCTTGCCCCGTCGCTTACGTTTTACCCAGTCCCGCATTCGAGATGTGATTTACACACTCCCCGCATCTTTGATTTCGACCCACAAAAGTCTCCCTCTTCTAACACAAAACATAAGCTTCTATGTACTTCCCTTTATAATGATGCAAATCAGTTTACCGCGAACCTCACCATGCCTTAGATTGACGTCAAGTTTCCTTCACTTCTGCACTGTTTAGTGGTTGCCTGTCACCTTATTTTGTTTACGTCTTCCCAGTTTAATTCAACAATATTGGATCATACAAGATATATATTTTTTATTTTGAAGAGTCTGTGTCATATTTCTACATGAAATGTTTTTGCATAATTTACATGCCAACTATTTTAGGGGTTGGCATGTACATGGATTCTTAAAAGCAATGCTTCATTTGTAAAATAATAAGTGCTGGTGGCCCAAAGTTTTGCTCAGAAGCCTGTGGCCAGCTCTATCGAAGGCTGGATTACTGAATATTAAGGCTGTGTAGTCCTGATTCGACCACATCCCTTTTTTCATCCAGCCTCCTGCACTGCCTGCCTTTTAACCCAGTCTTACAGGTTCTTTTTTAATCTCTGCTTTCCCTCTTTAGCTCGGTTTTCCATTGTGTGTTTTCTCTGTCTTGCAATGGATCACAGTCTGTTGAGTAATAAGTACTAATGCCCAAACATACGTGCCATTGAGCCCCACCTACAACCACTTATTCACAATAAGCTACACAAGATATTTTTTAAATCTCAGACACACACAAGCTTGCCAATCAATGTAGAAGCAAGTTCACTTAGCAAATAGCCAGCCCTATTGGCTTTGCCGATGATTCCTTAATATGACTTACCTCAGTGCAACATAAAATTCAGTAGATTTCAGCCTATCTTTCCTGATCTAGAAATGTACTAGTGCACCCCAGCTAATGCAACAGAGAATGTGCTAGTGAAAGAATCTTACCAGAGTTCTTCATTTCAGTAAAAGACAGATGCATTGATCTAAGTGAACTGCTTTTCCTTTTTGGCAAATATCATTGGAAACCCAAGGCGAAAATTAAGAAAAATGATGCACATCTGCGCTAGTGCAATTGTGTGTAAAAAAAATTACCGGCGTCTAATGACATTTACTTGCGCCATCCGTGCACCGTATTTAGAAACCGACGAACCATGGCGCTAAGGAAAGTGTAGCGTAAAAAAATGACACTAATCTTTGTGACATGTAGTAAAGAAAAATGACGCAAGTGCTGCAAAAGTGGAATTAGCATGATTAGTGGCACGTTTTATGACGAACATTATTATAGAGCCATATTTTGCAGCATTAGCGTAAAAAAAGCCTGCAAGAAAGGAAAAAAATACAAAGACCCAAGATGGAGAATGAGGGACAGGAGAGACCCCAGAGAGACCACAATCAGCCTAGTAAAAGCCAGGATGGACCAGCAAAATCCCAGGCAAAGATGAAAAGGAAGCTGAAGTGTCGCTTCAGTGAGGGGGAGAATGACATCTTGGTCAGAGAGCTGATGAAGCACTAACAGCAGCTCTCTGTCACCTCCAAATTACCAAGAGGTACAAAGGAGGCCATATGAAAAGTCAATCGTCAGTAAAGTCAACAGTGTGGCATAGGTGGAGAGAACTGTCAATATTGAAACTAACAAATGGCAGAAGAGGTAGGCACAGAGGACACACTGAATGCATGCACAAGGGTCGCATTGGGACACAATAATCCCCAAACCCTTCTAATGCTCTCACACCTTTCTCCCTATATGCAGAGACCACTACCCAACCCACACATCAATTCCTACACTGTTGCAACTGAACCACCTGCCCATGTGTAACACTCATTGGTCAACATGTGCAATGCTTGATGCACAAGGTGGGCCAACAAGAACTGCGAGATGCCTCCATGCACCATTGAGAATGGCCACAAATGTGATCAGACACAACATGTGGGGCATGTCCGTGATCATCATCTGTGCTGCTGTACAAGTAGCTTCCATGTCACCAAGTAACAAGGTTGCCTGTGTACTGGGAATTGTTGGTGGCATCCACAAAGGGACACCTTCACGCATAACATCAGCTACAAGTGGTCTCACTGTCTCACTAGGGGCTCATATTTACAGTCCCTTACTGCACCATTAGCATCATATCAAATGATGCCAATGTGGAGTCAAGCCATCCATTCCCCATGTGCTACCTTAACAAAGTCACACAATGCATGCATAGATCTGCTTTGTACATCCTTGCACCACAATATACCTGTGCCATACATATTTCTTATGCAGGGAGGAAAAAAATAATTGGGAAGATATTCCATAAAGATTGCACTGTGCTATCTGTAGACCTAATTTGTGAGGCCTGTCAAAGGCATTTATGAAATTGACCCAAACATTCTAAGCAATGGACCTCCCTGTGCTTTGCTGCACTAGTGACATCATATATCGTACCAATTCAGTAAAGCATTACAATAGTAACAAAAATTATTAGGCGACTGAGGAAATTTCCACCATGGTGACCAGCAATGTAAGTACAGTGATTGCATGGTGATGTTGGCTGGGGCAGGAACTGCTGCTAGGAAAATGGTAGTCTGGGATCAATGTACCAAATGCACATAACATTTGCCCTATGTGTGATGCACAATGCAACATACAAAGAACAACTACAATCTTTGGAAATGCAAAGTTGTCACATATCCACTTGTCCTTCACACCACCCTTGAGTTCCTGGACTACACTGAACCTAATCCAGATGCTTCTATTTGTAAAGGCATCAGAAGCTGGGTGGGTCATGCATGTGTTGCATGGGAAGATCCCATATATATCATGGAACGCCTACTAATGCAGAGTCAGGTGTGAGAGGGAGACATTAGATTTAGGACAGGATAGGTTATCCAAGGTGCCTTACATTGGCATGGTACTCATCAGCTTCTACTATCCACCACTGGAGTGTACAGTAACAAAAAGATGCATTTGTAGGGCACTATGATGTTTGTGTCCAGATTTTGTGTCATATAGGTACAGATTTATGAAGAAAGACGCAATGCAACTACTCAGCTTACTGTGCTGTGCTAAATCATGTCAAATGTGCAGGGATGTGTAGTTGGCATAGATAGTCAATGCATCCCTTTATTGACCTTTTTTATGTCACAACATATTACAGACAATACCAACTTTGCCACACAAGTAGCTAAATCTCACAATTGGTGGTGCAGGATGCTGGACACATAACTCAAAGTGGCTAGGAGGAAGCATGTTGACAGCTCAGACCCTTCCATCTCTCCAACAACACATGTAAGGTGGCAGAACAGTCAGTTGCTCACTCAAATATCTCTAAAAACCAAATGCAAAATATCCTGCACATCTCCATTTGTGGTGTGTGCACAAATCCCTAACAACACCCATGGCATGCATATGTAACACAGTCAACTCAACTTATGCAGAAGGATGGGGAATGGGGACAGGCAGATTGTGCCAATGGTGACTCCATTGAAATGATGCTCAGGTGGCACGGTGTGCCACTAAGGGTCCATAAATGTATGCCTTGATGTGTGGGTCTGTACCATGTCACAAAGCCAACAGTAGCAAGCAAATGATGACTCATGTCAACAGCCACCACAGTCCATTATTGACCTTTCACTATCCCATTGCAGAGGATGGTACGTCCTGCAGAGCTGCCTGTCCTGGATTTTTCTGATGATCTGGATGACCAGCTGCCGACCATCAATGCTGACTCTCTCCAGGAAGTCCTGGGTTCATTCCAGACACCATTTCCAGTCACAGGGGGGACACACAGGGTCTCCACATGAACCACCCAACAACCATCACACTGCACAGACCAGTCAAGCCACAGCCCTGGACTTTGAGGACTCAGACATTACCTTTCAGCAGACAGCAGTAGGAGTCCAGCAGGAGCTAGCAAGGAGCTAGCAGAGCAGGTGCGGGTGGAGATGGAGACCATGGCCGGCATCCTTGAGGGAGTGCATAGGTGCCTCAGTCCAAATAAGGATAACTCTGCTGCAATCAGAGGCACCCACTCTCTGCCACTTGGACTCCAGCAGTCCCTGACTGACATAGCTGCTATCCTGAGGCAGAGGCTTGAACATTCGCCCTCCCAAAGTGGCAGTACTATGATTGACAACAGGCTGGGGGGCATCCAAAATGTCCTGGAGTGCATGCAGTAGGATATGATTTCCCTCACTGAAAATATGACTGTCTACCACAGTGATGCAGCTGCTGTGTTGCGAAACCAGTAGTTCCTCCTTGTTGCACTGATGCCTTTCACTTTCCCACAAATGGCAACAGTCGGGACTTTTGCTTCCACATATCTATCTCTTGATGTGTGTGTGCCCCCCTCAACTTCAACAACAAAACTACACATGGCACAGTAGAGGCACCACACACATCAGAGGATGAAGATGTGGAAGGAACAACATTCACTAGAATAACCACCCGGTAGCAACAGTCTGTGCCACATGGACAGTATCTCTTTAGTACTGGTAGCTGTCACTACATTGGCTTAAGAACATGCCAGAGTAGTGACAGCTACCAACGTGCCCTCTTCACTTCTACTGTTGACTCATCATGCCTCGTTTCATGACATGTCCCTCACCCCTGGACTCTGACTGGACATTCAATGGCTTGAGATCTCTCATGGGGTCAGTGAACTGTACATTGTAGATCATCTGTTACAAAACGTTCACATGTAAATAAATGATCATAATCACATATGTACTGTTTTTTGCTGTGATCCATCAACGGTTTCAAATGTCTGCATTGTGTGATCTAGGACAATGACCACAGAACAAAACCACATGTGTGGCTTTCTGTCTGACACAAAGCCACACACATAGACCCAAACATGATTAAGGTGACTGATAGCATTGTGGTCAATAATAAAATGACTGAGTCTTCCAAACATGTGAAAAACAGGTGCCATGCAAGTTCACATTTGGCATGTGTGGTTCAGAAAACAAGTGTCTTGAAGTATCCCTGATGATTGTACCAGTACAACATTAATGTGACCAACAAAATCGGCATATGTAAGACTGTGAGGGACAGACGTTTGTGTGCCAGTAGCCATTCCCAAAATGAGGTGGAGTGCAATGTGCTAAGCTTTTCAAGAATTAATGTTACAGAACTGAGCACAAACAATAGATGTTACATAATTACCTGTCTTAGAATTTATATCCATACACAATTCAAGTGGCAGGAACTGCGCTAAAAACTGTATTGAGTAGTTGATGTCATACCGCTGCCAATCAGACTGGTCCTTGGTCATAGGGAATGTACAGTCATACATGTAAATCAATACTGAATGCATACCCAAAGGTATTTGTCTAACATGGCCTGTGCAGCCATCATAACACCCAGAGAGGCAATCATCATGGACAACATATTGTAGAAAACAAACAAGATTTATTATTACTAAGAAACACTACCTATGAAAAACCTAAACTATACACTAACCTCTACTAACCTAACCCATAGTAACTTATCTTAACTTATCCCTACAGCTTTCCATCCTAATCTAAACTTCTCTTACACATGCAACGCCACACAATAAAAATTGGCCCCCCACCCCCCCCTCCAAGAGACACTAGACGAGGAGGACACCATGAACTAAATCTAAACCTGTTGCCTAAACAAATATATATATATATATATATATATATATTTTTTTATATATATATATATATATATATATATATATTGTATTTTCTGTTAATAAAAACATATACCCCTCTGCATAACCTCCAACACTCTCCCAAAACAAAACATAAATCCTAAATCCCACCCCCTAACTATTACTATATCCTACTACTAAGCTACTCTATGCTACCTAACCTATGCCTACCCATCTAAAACCCACTCAAACTACTTACAATGGATACTAGGGGAAGGGTAGGTCCTGAGAAGAGGGCACTCTCCAGACTTAGAGCTTCTTCAGGTTGCTCTTAATTTATTTCAACAGTTTGTAGATCCATGCATTGTCCTACTCCAGTTTGGCCAACCTTGCTTTCACCTCCACCATATCCTTGTGCTTATCTTTTTCAAAGGTTGAGCCAGTGGCAGCTGGTGGTGGTGGTTGCTGGGATGCTGATGTTGTATGGGCTGTGAATGTGGAGGGAGTTAGACCTGCTGAGGCACCCCTGACCCTCTGCCTTGAGGTCACACTCTTCTTGGCAATTGCTGTAGGCTGTTTTGCTGGTCCTCCATGTGGAAATGCCTGCCACGATCCTGATGTATTCTTCCTTCTGTACCTTTTGCCCATTCTGCGGTGCCCTCTCAGGACCTAGCAGATATGCCTGTATCCCTATGTCTTCTTTTCAAAGGCACGCTTCTGTGATGGAGTCATTGTGGCCGCTAAAACATGAGGAGAACATGTCATCACAAACTGCTTGGGTTGAGGAAGAACAAGCACGCAATGGAAACAGCATCTTCAAATGACACATGTTGTCCACCAGACATCCTAAAACAATGTCAAAACCTAAGTTTATACAAATCTGCCTCCCAAGCATCTACAATATATTGTTCAAGTAACAGGTATAACAGCTATCCAATGTTGCACACTATCTGTGCACAAGCTTGATACCTCTCCTAAGTACCAGGTAAACACTCACCATTCACATCTCATGTGATGTGAACATGCTCACTCACAATCATCATGATGTGTAGATCATGTAAGTTCCTCTGCACACATCTTGTTTGCTATAATTTGTAGACATGTCCTACATCCATCTGGAGAAAAGCTGACATCTGTATGTGTACTCAACTCACTGTTGGCCTTCTCAAAAATCTCCTTGCACTGCAGGAGTCTCTCTTAATTTCTGAAGGGTAGTGAAGAACTGGTGGTACAAGTGTCTCATTGGTAAGCCCATTGGAAACCTCAACACATGTACATAAACCGTATCATGGCCAGAGTTAATTTGTGTAACATGTGGCCCACAGTGCAGGAATGTGCTGTGACAAATATGTTCACAACATCCATACATCTCTAAAAGCTAGCACCTCTGACTCATTTCTTGACTGACATCACTGTGTTTGTGGGCATAATTACCTTTTCCAAAGACTCAGAAATTAATTGCAGCACACGTTGGCACCTGTGCATCATTCAACTCATTCCACATCCTCAACATACCATCAGACATGATGTTGATACCCATGGATAGATGATGGCGGCTCAATTGATGCACATGCCATTTCAACATGTAACTCATTCCGCTTGTTTAACGAGGCAACCTAGTTTACTTAGTTTTAGGAATGACGGACTGGCATCAATAACATGTCAGTCAGACAGACATAGCCCACAAAAACATTAACAGATATGGGATTCACCCATACAAACATGTCTCAGATATATACAATTTCTTGGGGACATGAGACTGTCAATTGACAGAAGCTCAGTACGTTGTAGTGTATCTATGTGAAAATGGAGCAAGCACTTGGATGCTTGACTCTTTCAACCCCCTACTACCACCACATAACTCCACTATGTGTGTGCCATATTTGACATATGGAAATCCCTGGTGCATGTGAGGACACTGACGTTGTAAACTACAACATCATGATGGCACGTAGCATGCTTTGCACTATACATGAAGGTGCCAAACCTGCTAAGTGAAATTAGGCATATTGAAAACAGTGGAATTGTCACTTAATCAACCTGCCTTAGGCACTCATTCAAGTTCATACCAAAAATAGTGCAGAGGAAATTAGTAGATGTCAATGCTTATTTTTTGTGTGCCTCCTACCGCAGAAATACACAGCTTGCATTCATCAATCCTGGCGCAGGCATCATGTGGCACCAGGGTTTAAAACAGCCACTGTGCTTGCATTGCGCAACTTTTGACATATGATGTGGCAATACTTGCCTCCATCAGCCACATTACCTTAAAAAACTATGACATTGATGTTGCAGTAGGAGCCAGTAAGTCCTTCTTATATTTGTGCCCTTGTTGTGACACTCTGCCCACATATGACTCAAGAAACACACACACATGACAACCAATACTCCAGCATCATGTGTGTCATCACTTAAACATTAACTTACAAATTTTCACAATTGTGAAGCCCATGATGGACATGTACATTCGTGCCAGGAAAACATGAACCCCTGCACCATTTCACACGTGTGTTCCATTCCTGGCACTTAAATATGTATATGCGATACACAAGGTACAAAGAGAGGAATGTGCAAATTATTTGCAACCGGTGCGTTGCTGACCTCTCATGAATGCAGATTGGCTGAGACACAAAATTTGCTGTCCTCACATTTGTCATTATATGCTGCAGTAATCCTTATGTCCTATTGTCATGCACATGCAAATAAAAATGTTGCTATGTATAAGGGGTACTTACCAACAGTTCCGCCCACCCGAATCACCAGGTGATCCAGGAGATCCCTTTCACGAGAAATAAGATCTAGCCACTGGTGCTTCAACTTATGTTGAAGCAGGTGGGGCACCTTGCCCCAGATCAGCTTCCTTGCCTCAGCCGGGTAGCCCATGATCGCACGGCCACCCATAGCCACCATTTTGGGGAGGTAGTGGTACACTAACCACATTAAAACTCCTGGTTCATCCACAGTCATCCTCTGTAACCTTCCCTTCACTGACATCTTGCCGTTTCCCTTCACTGCAACTTCACTACCCCAAAAATAAGACAACTATTCCCCAACTAACCCCAATAAACTTAACTACCCCAAGACAAACACCAGACAATACTTACACAATAAAAGGACAGAAATGTACAATACAATTATAAAATATACAAGATGGACAAGACACAGACAGGATACAGCACAAAACAATCTACATCCGACACCCCTCACACCAGCACAAGTACCACACAACCTCTGTCAAGCACAGACTACAAGACTGTAAAGTAAAAGTGAAAGCAAATTCACTTTTCCATGTGTGCAGCAAGATACACCTACTACATCACTTCCTGGGCGAATGTGTCACGTTTTCTGATATGCATTTCTTTTTTACACATGACGGGCATGGGTGGATTTTTCTATGAAGGCTGACAAGGCCTGCCGACTTAGATAAGACGTGCAGATGTGAGGCATCATTTTACTGATTTGCAATGTATGGAGAACTACATTATGCGTTATTTTTTTTTTTTATGCATGACGGGCATGCATGGGTTTTGGAGGGAAGGCTGAGAGGGCACCTGGCTTCACATTTCTGGTTACAGGGACTATGCATCTTTGTTGCTTGTATGGAAGGGCAACATGTGTATGCATGTGTATTTCATTGTATACTGGTAACATAGGAGTGTGTTACCATGTTTGTAGGTATGTGTGATGCATGGGATGACTGATACTGTTTGCAAATGTGCATGTGTATGAAGACTCGTTTCTACATACAATTTTTCACATGTGTGCTATGAGTGTGATGAACTCAGAATGTAGGTCTACCACATTATCATGTCAGAATTCCCACTGTACGCTTCACAACACAGCAAAAGATAGGACGGGCCATGTGCAAAATACGACCATGCATATGATACCCTCGATAAATTTTTAGCAAAGGAGGCTGTTGACTAAGGCTGGGTTAAGATCCAGTATCCCATGACAATGTGAATACAAGTATGTCCACACTCTGGTGTGTTCTAAGGGCCAGACTTCATGATGCAAAACAATATGTGAACATATAATTCCCCATGCATGTGAATTGTTGGAAATGCTGTGCTGACATGTGTCAATGCTGGTATGCATGTGACATGTTTGTGTGTGAAAATATATGTTTCATGTATGATAAGTGATGCATACTACAGTGGTATGTCCAAGGATTTAGCACATACCAAATCTCTATTCCAGCATGGATATATGTAGGCCTGTCCCATGGCTGTGTACTCATATCGATGTGATAACCATGTTTCCCTATATATTTAACATTTGTAATGATCATATATGTTTGTGAGTAATTATGTGACATGTACACATTTTCGCATGTGAATTATTCCCTTTTGTCCATATGCAAATAGACAGCATCAAGCCTGGTCCACCTATGTGGGACATGTGTGAGAAGATTTATGAAGTATAGGTCTACCACATACACTTGGAATGTACAATGACTCATGTTAGAAATGGGGTCTCTGGTTGGCAGTAAGTTTGCACTCTGTCCATGCAGGGACCCTCACTCTAGTCAGGGCAATGGAGGTACACACTCAAAATAACCCCTGCTAACCCCCTTGACAGCTTGGCCCAAGCCATCAGGCTTATCTCAGAGACACTGTGTAAAGTATTTGTGCCAACAAACACAGTAATACAGTGAAAATACTGCAAAATGGACACCACACCAGTTTAGAAAAATAGGTAATATCTATCTAAATCAAACAAGACCACTACACCAAAGATCCAACATACACAAGTCAAGATAAGAATTTTCAAAAGAATAAGAGCCCTAACCCATAGCAAACAATGGAAACGTTGTTTCTCCCTCCGCAATGCGTCGATCTCCCAGCCACGATGCGAGTGGAGCGTTGATTCTTGCCGCAAAGTGGGTGGCATGTCGCTTTTCAGCCGCGTTGCAAGTGGTGCATCAATAATTTCCCCGCACACTGTTCTCTGCATGGATTTCAGTCTTTATTCTGCTAACTTCACGTCTCAAGGGCTCAGAGACTGGATGGGGGACCACCTTGCAAGGCAGAAGTCTCAGCAAGAGTCCTGGTGCTGGCAGAGGAGGTTTTTGATTACCATGAGACTTCAAAACAGGAGGCAAGCTCAGTCCAAGCCCTTGGACATTCTTCTCAAGCAGGAATACACAACAATGTTCAGTCTTTGTCCCCTTTCACAAGCAGAAGAACCAACTGCAGGATATCCCACAAAGCACAGTCTCAGGCAGGGGCAGCACTTCTCCACAGATCTTCAGCTGTTCTTCTTGGCAGAGGTTCCTCTTGAATCCAGAAGTAATCTGAAAGTCTGGCATTTTGGGTCCACTACTTATACCCCTTTCTGCCTTTGAAGTAGGCAAACTTCAAAGGAAAGTCACTGTTGTTCACAGGATACTGCCTTGTCCAAGCCAGGCCACGCCCCAGACACACACCGGGGGGTTGGAGACTGCATTGTCTAAGGGCAGGCACAGCCCGTTCAGATGTAAAAGACCACTCCTCCCTGCACTCTAGCTCAGATGGCTCATCAGGATATGCATGCTACACCCCAGCTCCCTTTGTGTCACTGTATAGTGGAAATACAAAAACAGCACCCAGACAGGGAATACACAAACAGGAAGAGTCACAGAATAGTTTAAGGAAGAAAATGCCTACTTTCTAAGAGATAGCATTTTAAAAACCGACTTTGCCAAAATATGTATTTTTTTAATTGTTCATAGGCACCAAATTCCACATTTCTAAAAGGGAAACTTGCACTTAAAAAATATTTAAAGGCAGCCCCCATGTTAACCTATGAGAGAGATAGGCCTTGCAACAGTGAAAACTGAATTTGGTAGTGTTGCACTGTTAGGACATGGGCAACACTGATAAGTCTAGGAATGAGTCAGATTCCTATGCCACCTCAGAGTAGCGTAAGTGTGACACAATGGTGAGAAATATCTTTATTTTTTCCCGTTGATTCCTCTTTCTATGTGTGTCATAATTAGGGTCTTATTTACAAGGCCCTTGCACCCCTTAGAGCCACATTTTTGCCACTAATGTGATGCTAATGGGCCATTATCATAGCGGCACAAACTAGGTTTGCGCCACCTTGTAAACCCTTTGCGCCACATCATGCATAATGTATGCATGATGTATGCAAAGGGGTGTTCCCTCACTAGAGGGTCAGTAAACATGATGCAATGGAATCTACAAGAGTCCATTGCACCATTTCTAGCATCATTGTTAACGCCTGCTTA
The DNA here is from genome assembly GCF_031143425.1 of Pleurodeles waltl. Classification (NCBI taxonomy): domain Eukaryota; kingdom Metazoa; phylum Chordata; class Amphibia; order Caudata; family Salamandridae; genus Pleurodeles; species Pleurodeles waltl. The sequence goes on from NC_090438.1 coordinate 171,986,671, forward strand.
CAGTAGAACCCAAAATGCATCCTTTCAACAATATGTTTTATGTAGACTAACACAAATCAAAAACTGTTATAACCTGGCCTATGCTGGGATTGGCCCTGGGATATTTGAGTCCTTCTTTAAAATGCCAGTTCTTGCCGTGGTAGCACTCACATGCGTGACTGAAGCTACACCATTCAGGCAGGAGAACCTGAGGGGCATCAGCAATACTAATAAAGGTAAGAGATAAAGGGGTCCATCGGGGTTGATATGTTTGACACCCTGGCTTTATAGCATAGGGTTCTCACATTGTGAGCTATACCGCGGGTTTCATTTTATATTAATGGTGTGATAGTTTTGCATAAGACCGCTTACCTCAGCGTAATGCCTCCGGATTTGTGGAATCTCTTGGAAGAGGATCTATAAGATAACTATTTCAAACATTTAGGTATTTTGTGCGCATATATTTGCATACAGTATTGTATGCCATTGAGTCATTCGGTTTGACTATTTTGGTGTTAACAGCGGTGCATTGTTCTATTTTCTATAGGTGGACTAAAAATCTCAGGAGCATATTTAAGAAAAGTGGTGGTGCACTGTGTGCAGTGCCACATTTCTTGCACCCTTTACCGCCCCCCTACCGCCACCATGAATGCGTTGCATTTAAAATACATTGCACCATGGTACAGGGTAGGGGGCAATAGTGTAATTTTTCTTCACGCTATTGATCTACTCTGCAGGAGTAGCGCCAAAATATTTGTGCTACTCCTGCAGAGTACATAGGGGCCCATTATAAATAATGGAACCCCCTTTCGATGCCTTTCAATGCCTGCTCTGAGCAGGTGTTAAAAGTGCCATAAAAATTGATGCAAAGAAGTCTTTTTGCGCCATTTTTTCACCCCCCTCCTTGACGGGTGAATGCCCCCTTTGCATACAATATGCCTGGCGCAAGCATAATGTAACACAAAGGGTTACTAAGAGGCACAGTGCTTGCATTGTGCCACTTTGTAAATATGGCACAACGATTTTGGCCTCGTTGGGCCAAATTAGCGTAAAAAAATGATGCTACTGCAGCGCAAGTTTGTGCTCGGGGCTAATAAATATGCCCCTCAATTTTTTTCTCTTGCGATGCTATGGGGAAATTATGTTCTCTTAGATATTTGGACTCCAAGGTGAAGTAATGTAATGTAGAGTTATTTACATCTATCTTTTGACACTATCACTTTGGCTATAAATACTTGGAGAGCCACTTAAACATCTTTTCACATTTGTAAGAGCTTTGACCAATAATTAATACAGGAAATGTCTGCATGTACACTTTCTATATACGCAAATGAGGTGTTGGTGGAAGCAATGGGCCTTTCTCCTGTTTCTTTCTTCGTTTTTCTTAATTGTCTTTTGGTTTTTATTGTCTAACTTTGGTTTATTGATATTCTTAATCATTTTTTAAAATGTTGCTTGTGGTTTGGAGATATGGTCACTAGAATGAAACCCAGGTTTTGTTTTAACTTGTTTTTTAATTCTACTGTTTCTGCTTGTAGACATTCTTCTCAGTTGGGACTCCCCACAGTCTTTTATTCTTATGACAAATTTGACTGTGCCCTGAAGGTACATGGCCTTCTTGTCAAAGTGCACCAAAAAGTATGTCAGCATTGCTACAGCAGCCTTGACATTGAAACCACATGACTGTTGATCATTAACACTATGCAAGGATTTGTTTTGTATTGTTTTGTTTTGAATTGTGCTGCTCTTGATCTTGACCATGTTATTTTCCTGAATAGATGAATTATTCATTGAAGAAGTGGACTTGGCATCTCATCAATAATGATCAGTGACAATCAGGTGATTTTCTAAAAACTAATTATTTTTGTGTACTCCACATAGAGGGACTGTAAGTAATTAGGGATGTTATTACTTGTTTCCAGCATGCTTTCTTACTTATGAGTGTAATGCTTGAGATGCTCATTTGGAAATAGTACCAACTTATGTTCTTTACTCATTTGTTTTTTTTTCCTTGTAGTGGGAATGGCATTACAGCTTTTTATGGAGTGATGTGTGAGCATGAATGGTATGGTTGTTGGGATGAGAGGCATATATCTTTTATGCATTATTGAATTGGGTCATTTTTTCCTATAAATAGTTAGTGATTGACTGTATCCTAAAATTCTAATTTGTATTATAAAAATTAATGTATTATATAATAAAAAAAGGAAAGGGTATATCAGCTGTTGATTTGTGTTAGTCTCCATAAAAATGTTGTTGAAAGGATGAAATTTGGATTCTCCTTTTAGAACCTTTGTTCTGGACATGGAGGTTTTCTTTTCTTAGCTGCTTCTTGTTCATGTTCCTGTCCCACTCCAGCATCAATCCTGTCTTATGGAATCCTTCTCTTAATGCTCACTACAATTGGGCTCAAATGTGGACATATAGCCCTCCCAATCCACGGCAGTGGGGGCTTCCTTGTTCTTGGGTCTTGTTTCTGTAATACAGTCAACTCAAGTCCCCTAGCCAAAATGGCAGCAGGGGGTCAAGGGGTGATTTTAATCTCCACTTCAAAATACTTATATCCATTAGAGAGCGCTATATGAGTTTGGCCTACCAGGAAATAGACATCGGTCGGCAGATCAGTCCTTGCACCCACTTGCACATATGTATGTGATTGGGGGGTGTATTTCAATAGATGCACAAGGTTGCCACCCCCAGGAAATCTGGAAGACCCTTTCTTGCATTAGTGACCATACGAGTTAGTGTAAGCTCCACAATGTACTTTTTTTGTGTTTAAAAAACTTTATTTAGATATATTGAAAAACATTGTAACAGCTTTATCTTATTATTAAAAAGTAGAAATCAGAATATGGAAAAATACAATTAAAATCTTTAGAAATTTGGGGAAAATCAGGGAAGGAAAAGTAGGGGAAGGGACAGAAGGAAGAATCAATCTCATAAATACAAAAGAGTGCAAAGAGATATCCTCATATTTAAATTACATTAAATGAAAGTGCAAAATAGTATGTTATAATAAAAGATAGCATAAACAATTTATTGAGTATGACTAAAAATAAACTACAGAACTAAAGATCAGATAACAGTGGATGAAAATCCCATGACAGTATGCAGTTTGTTTCAGCTGCAGAATTAGCTATCTTATGTAAAAAACTAGTTAAGGATAACCATAACATGTGAGCATTATGATCTTTAGAACAGTGATGTAAAACTAAAGTATCTAGTTTATGATGATAAAAAACATTATCCCACCATGCCATGTAAAATAGTTTAGAAGAACATGTCCAATGATACAGAATTTGCTGAAAGGCAATAGCCGGAAAAATATCAAATAATTTACTCTCTGAAGCATTAGAAAAGATTCCAAAAATGTATGAAAAATGTCAAAGGAGTGTTTTAAATTGAATATAAGAATCAGTCATGACCATATTTTGTGCAAAAAAGCCAGTGGGTTGGAATACCAAAATAACAAATGCATAAGATCCACTTTCGGAAAGTCAAAGGACCAGCAATTAGGTAAATTGGAGGGTGAACATTTTGAACATTGAAGGGGTGTAAAGTAAAGTCTTTGCTAAATAAAAAAAGAGTTTGTGTGATAGTGTTCAGTCAACCATATTTAGATTTTACAGTCTTGCAGGTGGTGTACTGGCAGTGGTTTGTTGATGGAGGGAGGACTTCGCAGGATCCAATGGATATCGGACAATGGAAGTGGCTATGGAATGCAGGTAACTCTCATACATATACACACACACACTGTACTTTTGCCATATGTGCCCTCCTGCATTACCCACAACACATCACATACATACAATTATCCATTGCCATTTCCCACAACAAATCACTTACATGCCGCAAACACACATTGGCATACATCCATAACACAACATACACACACTAGTGATGCTGCACCAAACACAACACAACTTCAATAGCCAACACAACTACACACTCATCCACACAAACACACTCACACAACACCACAACTACACACATCACGACAACGACTGCCACACAACAACACTCACCTGTTTGATGCATGCAACAACACAACACACTTCACAACATGCACAATAACTTCAATGCCACATGCAAGTGCCACACATACTGACACAACCACAGCACCCACTGCAGAACCCTCCACCTCCAGCAGCCAATCGCATTGCACACACACACATACTTGTTCTGACTCACACACAACTCAAACCACAACATGACAGGTACAGTTCCCCTTGCAATCTGCACAAATGAACACAGTTGACAAGTGTGATTGTACCATCATTTTGGTACCAGCCTTCATTTTCCTACAAATACTGACGACAAATGACATTTGTGTATGTGTGTTATATGTGTTGTGTACCAGGGTGTCCCCATCCATGTCTGTCCCACTCACTTCCCTTATATATGCATGTCACAGTAATCTATTTTTATTTTTTATTTTAACTAGATTATTATACCATAGTCATTTAGAGAGGAAAATAGAAGGAGTTAATAATTGCTTAGCAAATGTAGATAATATGTGTATGTAAGAACTGGACTAGAAATGAGAGAGCACTTTGATGTAAAAGAAAGAGGGGCACATTTAAGAAATGTGGCACTGCGCCCACACCAGCACCACTTTTCTTGTGCCCTTTAGTGCTCCACTGCTGCCACCATGTGTGCACTATATTTAGAATATGCAGAACCATGGCGCAGGGTAGGGGACAATAGCATCAGAAATGTTGATGCTATTGATTTACTGTTCAGGGTTAGCGCCATAATTTTCGTGCTATCCCTGAACCGTATATAGGGGCCCATTATTAATAATGGTGTGACTCTTTTTAATGCTTGCTCTGAGCAGGCATTAAAAATGCTGAAAAAATGACACAATTAAATCTTTTAGATTTCTTGGTGCCATTTGTTTGGCCCCCCTAATGGAAGAATGCCCCCCTGCATACATTTTGCCTGGCGCAGGCATAATGTGGAGCAAGGGGTTACAAAGTGGTACAATGCATGCATTCTGTCACTTTGTAAATCTGTTGCAGTGATTTTGGCTTTCTTGGGCCACATTAGCATAGAAAAAAAACACTAATGTGGCACAAGGAGGTGCTAGGTCCTCTTAAATCTGGGCCACAGTTTCTTTCATCGTAAAAGGGTTCAACAAGGCTGATTCAATTTGGATCCATAACTAAGAAAAGAGATGAACAGATTTAGAAAGCCAAAAAGAAGCTTGACTTAAACCAAAAGCAGTATGGTATTTAGCATAATTCGGAAAATTCACCCCACCATCAGTTTTCAATTTTTGTAAACAAACAAGGGATATTCTTGTTTTTTATTTTTCCATAAGAATTTAGAGAATATATCATTTGTTTGTTTAAATAGAGTATTTGCAATAGAAACCAGTAACATAGAAATAGTATTGAGTAAGAAATTAGAAATCATTATTATAATAGAATCCAAGTGTCCCCACCAAGATGAATATAAAGGATTCCAGGAGGAAATTAAGCACTCAATTTTGTGACAAAGGGCCTGATTACAACTTTGGCGGAAGTGGTTAATCCGTCCCAAATGTGACGGATATCCTGCCCACCGTATTACGAGTCCATTATATCCTATGGAACTCGTAATACAGTGTGCGGGATATCCTTCACATTTGGGATGGATTAACCCCCTCCATCAAAGTTGTAATCAAGCCCAAAGTTCTTTAAATGATGTCAGTTGTTTCTTTAATGGAATAAGTAAACCAAATGCCTGATTTGGTCTTAAATAAGGAGGCTCACTAAAAACCACAATCAGTAAAAGAATGCTTAAATGCAAACTTATTTAACGGAAGGACTTCAGTTTTACCTTTATTAATTTTAGAACCAGAGATCTGATCAAATAGATCTATTTCATTTAATATAGCAGTGAGAGATTGTTCTGGGGAAGAAATAAAAAGAAGGATGTCATCCACGTATGCTGCTAGTTTATATGCAAAGCCAGAAATGTCTGCGTTTAGATGAATATGAGTGAGGAAGGGTTCAAGAGCTAAAACAAATAGTAAGAGAGAAAGAGGACAACCCTGCCGAAAACCGTTTTTGAGAGAAATAGGAAGAAACTGTACCATTAACCAGAACTGAAGCTTGTGGGGAATGATCTAATAAACATATAAGAGAAATTATTTTAGGACCAAAACCATGCCAGGATAACATTTTAATAATAAAATCCCAATTAGTTCTATCAAATGCTTTTTCTGCATTATAGCAGCTGTTGATTTATTAAGAAAAGGGGCTTTACTGAGGCCATTAAAGAATAATCTTGTGTCATCAGATGCTAATCTATCTTTTATAAAACCAAATTGTTCCTTTCCAACAAGCAGTGGAAGGAAATATTCTAATCTTAATGCTAGCAGTTTGCAAATATTGTAAAGTCAACATTAATCAAGGAAAGAGATCTATAATTATAACATAGTGTAGAGTCCTTCACATCTTTAGGTATTAGACATATTGTAGCTTCTTGAAAAGTGCCTGAAGTGTTCCCAGATGTGATAATGTAACAAAACAAAGAGAACAAACAAGGAATATGCATATGTGAAAAAGGTAGTAAAATTCTACAGTAAAACCATCAGGTCCAGGTGTTTTACCTTTCTTCCATGTATTTAGGGCTTGTAAAATTACTATATATGAAATATCCAGTTATAAGAAAGCAAAATCTAGATAAGAAGATTTAGAAGTAGGAGTGTTTAATAAATATTTATCGATTTGAGAATGATGTATCTGTGCTTCTGGGGTATACAATGTCTTATAAAGGTTAACACATTTGGTCAAAATATCATTATGTTATTGCAGCCTAGTGCCATCTGACCTAGTTAACAATTCAATTTGGAATATCAGTTTTCTAATTTTAAGATAGTTAGCTAATAATTTGCCAACTTTATTTCTACCTCCATAATAGCATGCCAAGCTTTTTAACAAAGAAGAAGAGGCCTTCTCAGTCGAAAGAGTATTAAACTGTAACTTAGCTTTAAGCAAATTATTTAGATCAGTATGTGATTTAGTTGTGCACTATTTAGATTCCAATTTCTTAATGTTTGATAATAGGGACTTATGTTCTTTAATGTGAAGTTATCTATAATAAAGCCCTGAGCAGCTGCCTTAAATGAGTCCCAAATAAGAGAGGGTAACAGATTGGGTCATTTTTAATCTTAAACAATTCGGAGCTAAATGAAAGAAATTATTTAGAGAATTGTGGATCATTTAACAAAGTATTATGAAAGCACCATTTACGGGATTGAATATGTGAGGGAACCAAATCCAAATCTGTAACCGCCATGGCATGATCTGAGAGCACTATAGGGCCAGCAAAAGATTAAATTATATTTTGTGTCATAGGTTTGAATAGGAATATATGATCAAACCTTGTGAATGACTCATGAGTAGGTGAGTAAAAAGTGTAGTCAAATGAGGTGTTGTTACGAATGTATAAATGAGGAGTTCGCTAGTGTAGAATTAAATTGTTTATGTATTTTATGGGATGATAATTTAACTGAAGATTGCCTATCTAAACAGGGATCCATAATTTGATTACAATCTCCACTAAAAATCATATAGGTATCAAGATATTGAAGACATTTATCAGAAATTGTGGGCCAAAAATTGGGGCATAAATATAAAAAATGTATAAAAAGGTATATTGTTGATTGCAAGTCAAAGAATGATCCATCTACCTTTCTGATATATTTCTTGTGAAAGGACAATAAAATGTAGCTGTTTGTTACAAAAATAATAGGACCACCTTTCCTATTGTCAGCAGGGTATGCAAATACATGACCATCCCGACTATGTTTAGGTTTCAAGGCCTGTGTTTCATCAAGATTTGTTTCTTCTAATAACACAATATCAGGAAGCAATTTGGCTAAGTGAGATAATACTATCTGTCTTTTAAAAGGGTTATTAAAACCTTTCACAATCCATGAGATAACTCTGAAAGTTGTGAGTATAAAAGAATTCATGAATAATGAGGATTAACATACCATGAATAAATTAGAAGCAAAATATGTAGACAAAAATATTTTTAAAAAGGATATGATGTACACATAGAGGGGGAATGGAAAGAGTGAAATAGGGAAAGATAGGAAAGGAAACAACAAGAAACGGGAGAAGAAAGATAGAAAAGAGAGACAGTACATGTCCATGAGGAGGACTGAAATATGTACTTGAGAAGAAATGCACAATATGAGGGAATGGTGGCACACAGATGATAATGGCATAACCAACAAAGGGGATCTCCACCACAATTAAACCAAACAAAGGAAGGAGGGGAGAATGAACGAGGTAACACATGAAATAAATCTGCAAGAAAAAGTAATACTAGCTTAATATTCAGAAGAATATAGACATATTACAGAAGAATTCAGTAATAAATAACTATGCATATCATCAACAGGAAGCATGCAACAGGGTTTAACTCAAAGATGGGCCAGCAGTATCCATATTTAATGATGAATGTAAGTCAATAATTTTTTTAAGATAAGCTGGACGACTATATGTAGTAGTCTTATTCTGATAGGTGACCTTGAAAATACAAGGATGGAACAGTCCATAACGACCACCCAGGGATTGCAACATCGGGCGAAGAGCAAGAAATTCCTTCCTTATTTTAGCTATAATGTTAGAGACATCTTGAGAATAAAGATTTAATTTCTGGACCAAGTAACTTGTTTTTTTGTTTTACTGCTTCTAGAACTGTTAGCAAGTCTGTAAATTCCAGGAAGAGTAAGACTACTCCTCTAGGTTTCAAAGGTGATGATAAATTGGTTAAATGCGGACTCAGCTTGCCCGCTTGCTGTATATTAAAATATGAAGTGTGAGGTAAGTCCAGCAATTTTGGAAGGAAAGACTTGAAAAAGGCGACAGGGTTAGGACCTTCAGTTCCTTCTGGCAACCCAAAGATCCGTACATTGTTGCATTTATTTCTGTTTTAAAAATCTTCAGTCTGCTGTTTAGGTTGACTGACTTCTCTCTCCAAGACCACAATTTTATTCATGTTGCCTTGGACATCTTATACATGTTGTTCCACTACAGAATTGCTTGAGTCCATTTGAGACCATTTGACATGCTAATGTTGATATAATTTTTAGTTTCTTCATGAAATGGACCGAGAGCTCTAATTTCTTCCAAAAGCAGCTCCATAGAAATTGGATTCACCGATTTGTCTGGTGACAGCGGATTCTGCTTAAGTCTTTTTTTAATAGAAGTTAGTGATTGAGATTTTAAGAAGAACCTGCAGAGGAGACACTATGGGAATGAGTTGACTGCACAATTTCAGAGGAAACTGGATTAACCAGCTTCATGCTTTTGGAGAGAGAATATGAAGGACAATTCTGCTGCACAGATTTTAAATTGTGAGCATAAGATAAATTTTGTAGTCTTTCCGTAAGAGGATACTCAACCGCAGGAGTGATTTTCCAGATGCAAAGGATACAAATTGACTGATCATGAACTATAGTTTGCTAAGATTTTTTTTGCCAATAGATAGTCCTATAAAATGAAAAGTAAGCCTCCACACAGATGTCTGGACCTGAGGCATAAATAATTTAAGACCTCTCACATGAGTCAAGTTTCAGGAAAGCATTAGAGAGAAATCTTTTTTAAAGTACCTCAAATTAGAGACAAAACTTCCCCTTGGTAAATTTAATCCATTTGATGTGCTCTCCCAGGAAAACGGCACACACTTGCACCCTGGAAATGGTGGCTGCATTATGAAGACACCAGTGGCCGCTAAATAAATATGAAAATTATGGAGAAAGTGACCGTTTCCTGCAATCCATGCAAGAAAGAGAGTTTCTTGGTTTAAAAGAAACAAGGGAAGAAGTATTCACCTCATTTCATAATTTTAGGGCGAAGCGCTACGGTGACGTATTTGTGAAGTGGTGGGAGCTCCCATGTCAAGGGGACATCTTGTGTGGTGCTGAACTCATGCCCCCAACAATGTATTTTTTTAAATCTTAATTTTGCTATTTTGGACGCGGTCTTGGGTCCTGTAGTATACATAATACAGCTGTATATCATTAACATTTGTCAAAATTTGCACAGTACACAAGACCTCATTTATAGAAGAAGGGATCATAATAAACTGTAATAGTCAGAAAGCAGTCACACATAGACAGGAAGCTGACTTTTGAACTAACACACACATTTCACCCTTCAGTTGTGCCTGTTACCCGGACTTTAATGCTATCTGGGTACGTTAGAAAGGTTATGAGTGAGCCTGCCATAATTTCCGAGATTAAATTACATTTACACAGACCACGGAATAGGTATTTGCACCATTTACCTATAAGTGTAATAGATGCAAATGTCTATGCAAAAGCATTACCAGTGCATGTTTTGAAATGGTGTTAACCCATGTTAGGTGTTTCGCAGTTCCAGAAAAGATGGTGGTAGAACCAAACTCAAAATGTTTATGAGTAAAGTTTGCACTTAACTTCTCCTTAATATTTGAGCGAAAGAGCCAGAAACACAAATTTTCCCATTTTGGCACTATTTTCAGATGTTAATGACCCTGGTGGCAAACCAATTGAATCTGCTGCGGCAATGCAAAGCAGTGGAATAGACAGGGGTGCAGCCATAAGCAGTGCAGTGGCATAGAGGCCTATGGGTGTCACAAATGTGACTGTATTTCATTACCTTCCTAAGACTATGGGGCCATTTTATTTGGTTACATTGGCGTGTATAACACGCTTGCTTTGTCACCAGTAGTAGGCATGGGGCTGCATTAAGTGATTTTCCCTCACATCAATAGGCTGTGTTCCCTTATTTTTATATAAGGTCCTTCCTTTATGATGCTTGTATTTATGGGAATGTTTTCGTAGGATGCAGAAGCTGAATGAGTCTTTGCTGGTGTGTTGGTAAGCTTCTGAGAATTAGCATTAGGTTTACTAGAAATGGAAGACTGGCACTGCATTTATTTGTGTCATGGTCTTAGTGCGGAAATTACTTTTACTGATTTTCTCTCGAAATGATATATTCACTGGATTAAACCAGAACAATGGATTTCATTAATATTAAGATGGGCATAAATGTATACATGTGCCCCTGTGTACTCAATAAGCACAATAGAGATGACACATAGCAGTTCTGTAATCTAAAATGCATGGTTTCAGATTGCATGTGCCCTGTGCAGTCGAAATATGTGTAAAGTAAATGTTGTGCTAAATACATTGTGAAGTGTGATTGGTCTTGCTGCGGCTGGCATGAAGCATAATGTCTTAACAAATGTTTTATTTAAAGACAGGCTTGGGTAGTCTGCAGGAGTAATTACTAGGTTGTCAGCCAAATCACTGTAGCTCTCAGAAGAGCTTTTTGTCATTATATTGGATTATTTTCCATGTCAGTACTGGGTGACTCACTGCATGAAGGTGCCACAGACTCATGACATTTCATTAATAGATACACAACATTTTATTTGGGGATTTGCCACACTGATTTATTACTGCTCGAGCTTTTTAAAACAGCTAGAGCTTCATGACAAGCTACACAAAAATCAACGCTCCGTCCTTTTCAAAATATTATTGTTAGACTGAAACAAAATCAGAAGCCCTAACATGTTCACTAGCGGGGAGTAGATTTGAACAGAAAAATGCCGTCCCAAAGTTGCAATGAGGAGCAATCTAAACATTTCCCATCAGAAGGATTTGCAACCCTTCATTCAAGAAAGCCTCTTACTTGCGGTCGCTCACCATACATCTGAAAAAAGGCCATTGTGCTGGCCTTTTATACCAACTGGCCACCACCAGTAACAGTCGACCTTTTTATAATAATATCCCAAAAGCAGACAACGGTTGTGTACTGTCAAAGCTAGACCTTGACTGGGATTATTTTAGCCCTAGAAGTGCTAGTGAGCTTGGTCTGATATGTGTGTGTGGGAGGATTCATGTTCTCCTTTGCTTTCCTGCATACAAAGATGTTTGTTGTTTAACTGATGTTGAAGGGAATGCTTTATTTTATTTTGCCTGCTATGTATTTAGGAATAATATTAAACATTTGTAGATGGAAATAAATATATGCTCGTCCAATGAGTATAGCTGTTCATGGGTAAGGAATTGACTTTATCCTACTGCCTCCAAATTGAGCAACTAAGTCAGGGGAACATCAGCTAAGCCAAGTTTGGGATATTTATAATTTGCTGGAGGTGGTGTGGTCCTTCAGAAGAATCACCGGAATTGCTGTGAAAAGGAAAAAGGGTACTGCATTAAGTGGGAACATGTTAACACTGATACCTTTATATCCCAACTGATTAAGGGCAATCACAGACTGTTTGAGGACTGCCCAGATGCCTGGGATAAGGTAGCTAACATAAACCTAGCCTTCCTCCCTCTTTCAGAGGCAGTCACAAGGTCACTATGTAGAGAAGTACATAAGGGCACCAACAGGTAAAGGGGCTGGTTTGATGAAGCATGCTCCAGATCTCATAAAGAGTTGATGGTCTTGCTTCAAAAGCAGCCCAGGTTTGCCTCTGAGGTTGCACGTTATAGAAATATTTATAAAACGGTAAATAAAGCAAAGAAAGCTGCCCTAAATAAAAGCCTGGGATGATATTCAGGAAGCCTCCTCCAAGAAGGACTAGAAGGTCTTCTGGACCATTATTAATCAACTCATTCTCAACCTTGTAGAACCTATGATGGAATCTGCCATAACCGGCTACAATTAGGCCACTTTTTTGGGGGAAGCCTACTCCATTCGTGGTGCTTTAGGCTGTGACAGTGATGCCTTGATGCCAGTAAAGGTATGTTTCATCCAAAAGAATTGCCCCTGTCTGGAAGAAATGCCAGTGGCTATTAGGACCAGTCCTATTAGCAAGGCTTCAATCCAGGTTGGGTTGCCCTTAGATCTATTTAAGAGCAATTTAGATTTGTGGACCCCTTTGGTAGCCAGCATCGCAAGACATGTCTGTGGCTCCACAGAGATGCCATCACGATCCAACTCAGTTATCATTCTGAGTTTCAAGAAGGATAATTGTGAGGACCCCAGCTGCTACCACCCAATCTCTCTCTGGAATCTACCATGAGGGTACTGAGCCATGTCTTACTTTCCCACCTCGAGGCTGAGTGGAGCTCTATCAGTCATACAGTGCAGGATTAAGAGAGTGATGGGGATGAAAAACCAAAGTTTTAATCTCTGCCTCTTTCTAGGGAAATACACTATTGCAAAGCGTGGAGCACTGCACTTGGGTTTCATGGAACTTGTCTATTGCCTTTGATTGTGCCTCACATTCCAGATTTTGGGGCATAATGGAAGACCTGGGCATTGACAGATCCATTATCAATACCATCAGAGATATCTACTGTGAGACCAACACTGTTGTGCCATTCAGGCAGGGTAAGTGAGTGTTCTGAGAAGCTTAGGATGCATAGGGCTGTCAGGTAAGGATGTGTCCTCGCACCCTAACTATTTTCCCTCTATATTAACCATCTGAAGAGGCAGCTTGTATCTAAATGTAGCAACATGCCCCACATTAGGAAACATCCAATACTGTCTCTATTGTATGCCGACAATGCTGTAATCATGGGCCGCACACTTGTTGTGTTGCAGCGGCTCTTGGATACCTTTGCATCCTTTATGGAAGGACTTGACATGAGGATTAATATCAGCAAATCCTTTGTGATGTCCTACGGATACAGCATGTCCCTGAAACCAACTTTTTTCTCCACGCTACTTCTGGCGTACACATGGATAACTTTAGTTACTTAAGGTTAACATTTATCTGCAGGGGATCCTGGCAGCCACAGGTAGAAACCAGGAATAATCAATTAGAAAGGAGCACTAATGTTATCTTCTCCTTTGAAGCCATATTTGGCAAAAGATCACTTGCCCATATACTGGCGCAACATGTGTTAGAGTAGCAACATATGGGGTAGAAATCTGGGCAACACAAAAGGATGATGGATGGAGGTTTGAAACTTTTCAAACACTCACCCCCAGTCACAGATCTGGGTTTAATCCATTGTTAGATCTGGGGTACACATGCAGCGCTCCTTCTGCAGGTCACGGAAAACAAATTTACATGTTGCCTATTGGCTCTCCCACCATCCACCGCTTACTTTATGTCTCACATACAACTAGTGATCAACACATTGAAAATGTCCTTAGAACAAGTCCAATTATGTTATGTCCAAGGGCTGGATCAATGAGACCCTTCCCATTAATAGGATGTTAATTGAGGATTGTATAACCCTGTCCTGCGGACTAGAGATTTCGAAGTTTGGGGTCATTTGGGACTTGGCCATGGCTCTGGGTAGGCAGGATTTGTTCATAGACCCTTTAACTCCTCCGCTGCCAGGCCTTTCCTCCCCTCCCCAAGTGCCAAGCATTTTTTGGCTATTTGGGGCAGTTTGCGCTTAGGACCTCAAAACCTTTTGTCCACATAAGCTACCCAAGCCAAATTTGTGTCATTCTTTTCCAAGATCCTAGGAATCCTAGAGGTTCCAAGAGTTTGTTGGTTTACCTGGAAGAGACCAAGAAATTAGCAAAAATACAGAGAACATTTAAAAAAAAAAAGAACATTGGGGAAAATGTCTGCAAAAGAAGTCTTGTGTTTTTTCCCTGAAAATGGCATCAACAAAGGGTTCACGGTGCTAAAATCACCATCTTCCCAGCTTTCAGGAACAGGCAGACTTGAATCAGAAAACCACATTTTTCAACATAATTTTGGCATTTTACTGGGACATACCCCATTTCACTATTTTTTGTGCTTTTAGCCTCCTTCTGCTTATTGAACAAAATGGGTGTGAAACCAATGCTGGATCCTGGACAGCTAAACATTTCTGAAAGGTAGACAAAATTGTGAATTCAGCAAAGGGTAATTTGCATAGATACGTCAATGTTTTCGTACAGAAAATAACAGCTACAAAATAATAATTTGGAAATTGAGGTAAAAAAGCTATTTCTGTCTGCATTTTACTCTGTAACTTTTTCCTGCGATGTCAGATCTTCAAAAACAATATACTGTTATGTCTACTGGATGCTTCTGGTTGTGGGGATATAGAGGGCTTGTAGATTCATCAAGAACATTGTATATCAGGTATTTAACAACTTATTTGGTAACTTATAAAGAGTCAAAAATAGGTATCAAGGAAACCTTTGCATTTCCAAAATGAGCTCAAGATAAGGTGTTGAGAAGCAGTGGTCATTTCACATCTCTGAATTCCTGGGTCCCCATACTAGCATGTGAATTACAGGACATTTCTCAAAGAGATGTCCTTTTTACACACAGTCTTACATTTGGAAGGAAAAAATGTAGAGAAAGACAAGGGGCAATAACACTTGTTCTTCTATTCTATATTCCCCCAAGTCTCCCAATAAAAATGGTACCTCACTTGTGTGGGTAGGCCTAGTGCCCATGACAGGAAATGCCCCAAAACACAACATGGACACATCACATTTTCCCAAAGAAAACTGACCTGTTTTTTGCAAAGTGCCTAGCTGTGGATTTTGGCCTCTAGCTCAGCCGGCACCTAGGGAAACCTAGCAGACCTGGAAATTTCTGAAAACTAGACACCAAAGGGAATTCAGAATGTGGTGACTAGAGGGGCTCTCACCAGGTTCTGTTACCCTGAATCATTTGCAAACCTCAAAATTTTTCCTCACATTTCGGTGATGGAAATTTCTGAAATATAAGGGTAGCCACAAATGTTCTTCCACCCAACGTTTCCCCAAGTCTTCCAATAAAAATGGTACCTCACTTGTGTGGGTAGGCCTAGTGCCACCGACAGAAAATGCCCCAAAAATACAACATGGACACATCAAACTTTCCCAAAGAAAATTGGCCTGTTTTTTGCAAATTGCCTAGCTGTGGATTTTGGCCTCTAGATCAGTCGGCACCTAGGGAAACATAGCAAACCTGGACATTTCTGAAAACTAGACACTTATGGGAATTCAGAATCGGGTGACTTGTGGGGCTCTCACCAGGTTCTGTTACGCATAATTTATTGCAATCCTCAAAATGTGGCAAAAAACACCTTTATCTCACATTTCAGTGATGGAAAGTTCTAGAATCTGGAAGCCACAAATTTCCTTCCACCCAGCATTCCCCCAGGTCTCCCTATAAAAATGGTACCTCACCTGTGTGGGTAGGCCTGGTTCAACAGAAAATGCCCCAAAACACAACATAGACACATCACATTTTCCCAAAGAAAACTGACTTCTTTTTTACAAAGTGCCTAGCTTTGGATTTTGGCGTGTAGCTCAGCCGGCACCTAGGGAAACCTAGCATACCTATATATTTTTTAAATCTAGACACCCAGGGGAATTCAGAATGAGGTGACTCACCAGTTTCTGTTATCCAGAATCCTAACCAAACCTCAAAATATTGCAAAAAAAAACACATTTCACTCCAATTTTAGTGATGGAAAGTTCTGGAATCTGAGGGGAGCCACAAACTTCCTTCTCCTGAGCGTTCCCCCAGGTCTCCTGATAAAAATGGTACCTCACAGTGCTCACATTAGGAAATGCCCTAAAACACAACTTAGACACATCAAAATGATCAATTACAAAAACGACCTGTTTTTGCGGGGGCACTGTCGTTTTTGGTCCCTGCTGCCCCGGGCATCTAGCGAAACCTACCAAACCCAGACATTTTTTCAAACTCAACACCCGGTGGAGTCCAGGGAGGCCTGGATCCCCCTACATTTTCTGACCCAGACTCCTCTTGGGGAGATGGGCCTAAAAAAATATAGGCTGATCTGCCCCATGGGGGGCAGAACTGCCCAACATTGCTTTGTCCACTTCGGGGGTGACCCTTGCCCAAGGGGATGCCTCCTTTCACAAAAAAACACACACAAAAAATCCCTGGAATCAAGTGGTTTCTGCCCCTCTTGGGGGCAGATTGGCCTAAAAGGGTGAAAAACATTATGAACCAAGTACACAAGAAGTGTGGGGTGTTTAAGTGGGGACTAAGTACAGGCAAGTTGCCCTGGGCCCTCTGTGTGTCCCGAACTTCAGGACTTGTTTGTGTGCTAAATGTGGCTGTCCGAAGGGAATTTCTCCTTGTAAACTCGGTGGTCTCACATACTACATAGTATCATGCTTCATCATTTGACCACCTAGCCCCATCCAGGTAGGATAGTACCACCTGGACGGACTCAACCTTGCCATTAAAAGAACTCAGAGGGAGTGCAGAGATTAAGTTTATCTGGATAGAAGTAGGATCCAGTTGTATTACAGAAAATATAAATTCACCTAAGCAGTCACCTGTGTTATATTGCACCTTTATTCGTGGTGACTGTTGGTGAGATTAAAAACAAATGGTGGGACACCTATGGAGGGTAAAGACTCGAAGGTCACCTACTGTTCACTGGCCAGCATGTTTCTGCCCACTAACAAGAGCCAAAGGAGGTCTGGGGACTTCGTCATGGCCTAGGATTCCTAGATTCATGCACTAATGAGTCGTTTGCAGAGGGAAAGAAGATGGCTACTTCAGTAGGAGGTGGCCAGATAGAGGTAATGGAAAGACGGCCTACCTGTGGAAAACTTGACCACGAGGGCCAACATATAGAAAGGATGTTCAATAAAGATGTACCGACTACAAGTGCTACACAGCAAACCGCAGCACACAAAGAAGTGAAAGAGCATGCTTGATAAAGCAAATAATCATGCAACATCTTTACAAATAGTCACACTGGATGTGGGATGTAGTGCCACAGATTGCGGGAGGGAAAATAAAAGATGGTCTCTTACCCTATCACTACAGGGCAATTCACCCCTGGTCTAGGGGAGGGGGAGTGTCCCCTATAGTCACACACTGTATATGTGAGAGAAATGGCAAAAGGCAGAGTGAGCCCTGTAATAGGGGGCAGACAAAAACATTATATAACGCCAAAGAAAGAAAGAAGGGAGTGCAGCAGGCGAGCCATGAGTAGAGTTTAAGTAATTTCACAGGCCAAAGACAGAGGCCAGAGGAGGGGGAAGGGGAGAAAGAAGGGTGTCAGCTGGAGACCAGGAGAAGAATTCTCAGAGACTGAGTCTCTGCGAGAGAGGAAATAGCACTATCATAAGTCCCAGCAACAGAGCCATTGACGCAATTGAGTCAAGGGACTAGGTTTTGTCCCAACTTCTAAAATAGACCTGTTCAAAGTAAGAACCAAACTTGCGGAGTTCTTCCGCAAGATTCGCCTTAAGACCTTTTTCTGGGAATAACCCACCCCAGACATAGAAACTGATAACAATACAGGCTTACAACCAAAATACACCTTCTGTCCTGCTACAGGTCAAATGCCACCAGAGGTATTGGCATTTGAAAAATCTGTAACTCTGAAGATTGACAATTTATAGCAACTACTTAATAATACTTTTCACAACACAAGTTCTGAAGAATTAGCAGCTCTCAACTGACTGACATCAGACCCACAATAGTGATAAAACCAGGGGCATATTTATACTCTGGGGCATATTTATACTCTGTCTGCACCGAATTAGCATAATTTTCTTTACTCTAATTCGGTGCAAACCTAACTCCATATTTATACTTTGGTGCTAGACCCGTCTAGCAGCAAGGCCCTGATTTATTCTTTTTTTGTACTGCATTAAAGTCATTTTCTGACGCAAAAGTGGCTGAAACTTACAAAATATTGGCCCTTATTTATACTTTTTTGCTGCAAAACTGCACTAAAGTTTAGCACCGGCTTGCACCATTTCTGGGCACCAGCCAGGCACCATATTTATGTGCAAAGGGTAGGCTAGAGTAAAAAAAAAATGACTTTGGTCGGGTGGGGCTGGCGGTATAGAAGAAGAGGGTTTAGCACCAAAAAATGACTTTAGGCAGGTTAGAGTAAAAAAAATGACTCTAACCAGATTAGCATCATTTTATGGTGCTAAACCTACCATGCCACATGACTCCTGCCTTAGAAAAGGCAGGAGTCATGCCCACCACCCCAATGGCCAGCACAGAGGACGAGGGTCCCCTGGGCATGGCCATTGCACCCTGTGCCATGTAAGGGGACCCATTTCAGGGCCCCCTATGGCACTTTAAAAAATAAAATGCAATCTTACCTGTACTTACCTGGTATGGGGTCCCCATCCTCTGCAGTCCCTATGGTGTGGGTGGGGGTGCCCCTGGGGCCTAGGGAGGGCACGTGTGGGCTTATTCCATGGTGTTCCCCTAATGCCTGCCCTGACCCAGGCGTTAAAAAATGGGGGCAAAGCAAGCTTTACACCATTTTTTGACCCCTCCCTCCTCACCTGCACCATTTTTGCATGGGAGTATAAATATGGCGGTAAGGCCATAGAGTCATTTGTTGCACAGGAACGCCTACCTTGCATCTCATTAAGGCAAAGTAAGTTTCCACTTCCAAAAAAATACTTTAACTCCATAAATGTGGTGCTAGATGGGTCTAGCACCAAATTAGAAATATGGAGTTAGTTTTGCACCGAATTAGAGTAAAAATAATGATGCTAATTTAGTGCAGAGTATAAATATGCCCCTTAGTGTAAAAAAATGAAGTTAATCTGGTTAGAGTCACTCATTTTGACTCTAACCTGCCTAACGTCATTTTTTTTACGCTAGCCTACCCTTTGCACCAGCTTGCACCATTCCATAAATATGGTGCCAAGCTGGTGCTAAAAAATGGTGCAAGCCGGTGCAAAACCTTTTGGTGCAAAACTGCGTTAGTGCTGTTTTGCACCAAAAGTATAAATAAGGCCCCTAGTCTGTAAGGAGAAATTCCCCTCCGAACAGCCACATTTAGCACACAAACAAGTCCTGAAGTTCGGGACACACAGAGGGTCCAGTGCTACTTGCCTGTACTTGGTACCCACTTAAACACCCCACACTCTTTGTGTATTTGGTTGTGCCTCTTGGGGGATAGTATGGGGTCGAGGTCCTTTTTCTATTCCCTTCTCTCCCTTTGTTTTAAGAGAAAAACATTATGCCCCCTTAGGGGAACAACCCCTGCCAAAGGGGTCGCTCTCCAACACATAAAACACACACACAGAAACAAAATCTCTGGTGCCTAGTGGGCATTCCTGCTGCCTGATCGCATCGTAATCCGGCAGCAGGAATGCTGAAAGAGACATCGAGGGAAAGGAAAAGCCTTTCCTTTCTCCCGATGCCTCTTTTTAAGCAAACCCAATCACCGGCCAGAGGAGAAACGTACCTGTTTCTCCGTCGTTGCGTTGGAAGCAAATGACTTCCAGCGAGTCTGGCACCCTCTGATGATGTCAGTGCGCGATAGCACGCTGACGTCATTAGAGGGGTGGGTTGGGGATGGAAGCAGAAGTGATTCCCCTTCCATCCGCAGCCAAGGACATAACCATTACTTCCATGGTGGGGAAGAGGTTAAGAACCTTGCCTACACAACACAAAAACACTTTGAGCCATGTGTTATGCACATTGGGAGGAAGAGAGGTGGGCATTGGTATTGGTACGCTCTACTGTTGCCTCATATATGCAACTTAACCCATCTAGGGACACTCAGCCATTTTGACTGAACAACATCCCACATTGCTAGCATTTTATTATTCTCAGGTTCTGGTTAAATATTTTTCAAAGATTAGTCACCTTCTCCCAAAGTAAAGAATTGACACAAGATTTGTCATCCTGCCCATGTGACCAGAAATCTCCACAGATCACTTTACACATAATGTTCCTCTGTACTTGTTATTTTCAATGTAGGACTTCTGTTTTAAAGCCCTTATTTTTTAAGTAGTCTTTGAGCCACTGTACAGAAGCACTGCACTTTCTTCAATCAGTTGGTTCAGAGGAGATTATGATTACGGTATACAGCTTCTTGAAGTTGGTGTTAAGGGTGAGGAAATTGCTTGGGTGGTTTTATCATGTAGCTGCATCCTTTAGTATGCCTTGATTTACCATGTTATGTATGATTCCCAGACATCTTCATAGTACTGTGAAGCACTGTGTTGATAACAAAATGAACATAAAGAGGAAATATGATTGCGTTCGTGATCATATCTATATTGTGTGAAGTCTAATTATTTTGATTTCTCTCCTCTGACTAGTCCATATGTTAAAGTAACCTGGTGGCAGGCTTCCTTACCAATGCTATTTTATGTATTGTGTTTGGTGATAGTGTCTTATATGCACTATGTACCTTTATTCAAGAATTTCAGAATAATTTGTATTGCTCTATTATGTCCTTCTGTATGTAAACGCACTGCACTTTGTGGTCGAATTTAAAATGAGAGAATATAGCTAATTGAATTGAATTCAATGAAAAGCTTCCTCCAGTTCTTCATCAACCAATATATTAACGAAATGCCATTTAGTTTCATCGTACACAAATAGGGGTACCCATCATTGGAGATTAGATCCATTCACATTTTCATGATAACAGTCATGTTAATTATTTCAATTTAGACCCATTGCTTATTAGTTTATCACCTGGAAAGCCTTGCATACTTCCAGTCCTTGCGGAACAATGTTCTCAACCTGTGTCTTAAAAAATACATCTTGAAAGTGTACCCAGTTACACTAAGGGAGGATGCACTGTGATGTCCTTTTGTATGTGAAGTTCTTGATAACTTGAAGATGATTACTTCTCATACCGCTGTCCTGGCTGCTAGGTTGATAGGACAAGGGCTTAGGATATACTCTAGTTGGATTAAAGAGTTAGTGCTAGAGCTCTGCTGGTTCCTCACACTATCAAAGCTGAGCATGTGGCTTTCTGTAGTGGCTTAAATACAAGGAAATAACCAAGAGCTCGGATCATAGAACAAGATACTGCACATCATTTTACACTTTTGTGTTTGCAATATTTGAAGTTGCAGCACCTAATTTACTTAACTGAGAAACATTTTCTGGGCTTTAAAAATATGTGATTTGAAGGACTAGAGACAAACTGGTTGCGCTATGATTTTCAACACGTATACCAATAAATCCTATAGTAGAGCTCACATAGATAATACAAATGAAGTGTATATTCACGTACACATAAAAGGGTCATTATTAAGACTAGATGATTCATTGTACATGTAACCAGGCCTTTCCCCAAAAGCAGGCTGGTAGGGCACAATTATATAAAAGAAGAATGCCTTTACCAGAGTCAAAATTGCACTGCAAAACTGTCAAATCTAAAGACTAAAGAATTTTGGAAATATCAAGTAAAAACGTGTGTGGTACACCCTCTTCAATATTGCACGACAAACAAAACATCAATGGGAAGTATCACATAAAATGAGTTTTGGGGTGCTAATTTAGGACAGATTTCTGCCACAGTGTATTGCTGACCACTGCCTTAAGGAGTTGAAAAGTTAAAGCAGTACTATTTCTCCTCCTTAGACAGTGGCGAATGGTTTCTTGTCAAACGAAAATGCTGCATTTGTCTAAACATGTAGCAGCATTTGTTGGCATCTCTAAAGTAAAAAACAGAATATAACAAATTACCTAACACAGCACAACATAGGGCAACAAATACATAATGCGGAATACCATATCAATGCAGTCAAAACATGAACCTAATACAACACAAAACAACACATTCACCGTACAACACAGCAACATCATATTGTAATAATGCAGCACAACATCACTAACACAACAACAATGCACAAACCTTGTCACACATTACCACCATAAATCAGCATCTTTAATACAATGGTAAAATAAGTTTGCAACAAGAACTACTTTATTTACTACTAAAGTATACAGAAAAGTGATGAATAGAATGCTTGAATCAACCTCGGTCACTGGTAATTACTCGGGCTGCATTACAGTCCGTCGTTATGTTGCACACCATGCCACAGTGAACCAGAACAAAACACAAGCAACCCAGTATGACTTTGCCCTTCCTAGGGCTCACCAGCCAGGTATACCTGAGCTCCAGGACACAGTGTGCACAGGCCAACGTCTGGACATACCTGTTCAATTTGGAGCACTACATTGAACTATACACTATGAACTATAAGTGATGGATGGAAAGCTTGAGTTCATCTCAGCCACTGAATTTATAGTGTTGTAAACCCCCTCGAGTAATGCCTATCACGTGGACACGCATTTTGAGCCAGAATGATGCCAAGGGGGTGGCCCCAAACACGTGAGAGAAAGGCTTTGCCCTTGCATTTGAGTCATACTACTCATGTGAGCTGAGGAAAAACAGGCTTCTGGGGGTGACACTGTGGCTGCCGTTCTGAGCTCCATGATACTGGAGTTGATTTACCTCTTGATAAATTCAAATACCATTACCATTCAGTAAATCCATCCTGCACCATTTAATTACAAATTCAACCCCATGGTCTTGTTAATTGCCCTGAAAAGCCAGTTTATACATCCATGCAGGGTAGGGGATAAGATGGGGAGATAGATAAATAGTGGAGTTGTGGGAAAACATGTCTGTAGTAGGGGAAGGATTGTATGATTTTTGAAAAAAACAGGAATGAGATGACTTTTCTGTCCGGTTTTACAAACTCCCCAAAATCCTTGGCAGTTTCTCCCACAGTCAGAAAAACTGCGTGTGGAAAAACCTAATAACTAATAATCAGGCAGAAAAAAGTAACACATGAAAGCATGTGTTAATTTTGTTCTCCTTGATTAATAATAGATCCCTTACTGTGTGCTATCTAGTATGTGGGCTACAGGTGCCTTCTTGTAGGATGACATGGGGCCTAGGGAGTCTCTTGACCATTGTGCAGGTGATTAAAGACACACACAGAACCCACATACATCAATTTCTTCCTGCCATGAAAAATTAAACTGTCTGCCCACAGTGATGAATGGGGCTTCAATTTTAAATCCCTACTATGGCCCTCATTATGATATTGGTGGTAAATCCCGCTTACCGCCACGCTGACGGCCGCCAACTTACCACTTTGCTTGCGAATATCCATTCACCATATTATGACACACACACACCAATTTGACAGAATTCAGCCACACACACAAATCCACCAGACCAAAGGTCAGTGATAAACTGGCGGTCCTAAAACCCACACAGTTACGCCAACAGAACAACGCTCATCCCATTATGACCCACGAATCATCACGGCGGACATTCAACGGCAGAAAACCATTGGCGGTACATACCGCTGCGCTCACAATGGACATCCACAGACAAAACAGCGCCACATTGGACAATTCAAACAACACACACCTGACACCCATACACACACAACACCCACACCACCATAAAACACACACCCATAGTTCTCACAATGCCTTTCGAATATAAATCATTGACACAAGACTGACACCAAGACCACTGCGACAACTAGAGCCAAACACCACTCACACCCATACACCCCTCACGCACTCCACATCACTTCACATCACACACCCCAACACATTACTCAACACACCCTCACCAACACACATCACATAACACACATGACAAAGGCACCCCTGTTTCACTGAGGAAGAGTTAAGGGTCACGGTGGAAGAAATTGTCAGGGTAGAGCCAAAGCTTTTTGGAGCACAGATGCAGCAAATATCAATAACTAGGAAGATGGAGCTATGGTGGAGAATCGTGGACAGGGTCAACACTCCCCAGAACAAGGGACGACATCAGGAAGTGGAGGAACGACCTATGGGGGAAGGTACGTTCCATAGCAGCAAGACACCAGCTCGCTATACAGAGGACTGGTGGTGGACCCCACATCCTCCCCCACAGCTCACAGCATGGGAGGAGCAGGTACTGGCAATACTGCACCCCGAGTGCCTGGCTGAAGTTGGAGGAGGACTGGACTCTGGTAAGTCAACTTTCAACAATTATCACCTCCCAAATCTGCATGCCATCACATACCCTCAATCCCATCACTCCACCACATCCTACAAATTCCACCAGCACAGCGCACTAACCCCAATGCCAAGCCCTGCATGCTGTACCTATGCATAGACACCCCTCACAGCCCTGCATGGACACTCATCACTAAAGTATTCACAGTATAGGGAAAAGAAAATCCCACCATGCACCAACATACACAAGTAAAAGCTGGCAGGGCAACACCAACCATAGAGGGGAAGCCAGGGATGTACAATATGTCATACACATGAAGCATAGTACATCGTTTACATCCCCACAGGTACCCCAGCCAATGTCACTGGAGTGGAGGTGCCCCAACAGAAGAGGTCCACAGTGATGACAGTAACTCTGGTCTTCAGGATCTGGAAAATCTACCTGGTCCATCAGGGACCGCTGGACAGCCAGTCACCCAAGCCCAGTCACGGACCACCACAGAGCCTCCCCCATCAGGAACCAATATCACAGCACCCACCCAGCATCCCCAAACCTCTGTCCCCAGGACATATCAATCAGCAGTGTGCCCACCTGTACAGGGACCCCAGGCCACACCTCACACCCAAGAAAATCAGGGATCTGGGGTCAGTGGCAGTGGGCACACGGTTCAGGGGACAGAGGCCCAGGCCACCATGGAGGACTGCTGTGCACCAGCGGGAAGACAGGAGCAGGGAACTGACTCTCCAGGGGGCACTCTCTGAGATCCTGGGATCCAATCAACATTCCACAGACACGATGTGCCAGATCCTAGACAACGTGCAGGAGAACAGGCGGCTGCAGGAGGGGCAGTGTCAGGGTATCAGGGAGGACTTGCAGGCCATCAACAACACCCTGATCTCCATAGCAGGGGGGCTGGCAGACATGGGCAAAGTTATGAGGGAGGCAGTGTCAGACCAGCGGGCCACTGCCACTAGCCAGTCCCCTGAACAGCCCTCCACTTCCACTACCGCTAGTGGCCAGGAGGCCCCTCCACAGGACCAACAGGCCACCAGCACCCCTCCACCTACAGAAGGTGAAACACCACAGAAACGGTCCCTGTGAACCAGACAGAAGCCAGAGACACTTGCCAAAGCCACCACCAGGAAATGAGACTCCCCTGATTGTCCCCCTTGTGTCCCACTCAGTCACCTTGTCCACCTTGAACTGCCATTGCTCCCCTTCCTACGTCCCCATGGACAATGCACCTGTGCTACGAACAGACTGGAACCATACACTGGACTTTATCTCCTTCATCACCCCATCCAATGGACTTTCCCCTCTATATATTAGCACTACAATAAACACCCTTGGATAAAAATCGAGTTTGAGTATGTCATGTATTTCAAATAAGTATTGATTGAAACAGCTACAACCATTTCAAATTTACTGTACATAGAATGATCATAGAACTAATGACCTGTAGATGACTGTTGTGATCACACCAGAAGTATTTGTCAAATCACCAACATCTGCAAAATGAATATCCAGAGGTAACAGTAAGTGGGCAAAGAAGAGGGAAATACCAGCATGCCAATGCTGCACAGAATACAACAAAAGTAATAGAAATGTTGCACTGTCTCACCTGTGTGCCATTGAAAGTACTGATGGGTCACAGATGTTTTATTGTTCACATCCTCACCCGCTGCCTCCTCATCCTCACTGTCCACAGGGTCCACTGCTGCCACAGGAGCATCTCCAGTCTTCTCCTCCTGCATAAAAGGTACATAGAATCTAAGGGCCAAGTTGAGCAACATGCAGCATGCACTACTATCTGGCAGACCTTCTTGGGTGAGTGGCACAGGGACCGACCTGTCAATTGGAGGCACCGGAACCTGGCCTTCAGGAGGCCAAAGGTCCTTTCAATGATCCTTCTGGTTCGCCCATGTGCCTCATTATAACATTCTTCTGCCATTGTCCTGGCATTCCTCACAGGGATCAGCAGCCATGGTTTGGGTAACCATAGTTACCCGCAAATATTGAGGGACAACATTTAGCCACACACTATCCTATATGGCCAAAACCATAGGCATACACCAACATATACTGGGTGGGAACCTGGGCTCACCTATTAGCCACACCCTGTGCCTCTGTATTTGGGCCATCAAATTTGGGATGCTCCTTTTACTTGGGACAAAGGCATCATGCACCAACCCAGGATACTTAGCATTGACGTGGGAGATGTACTGGTCTGCCAAGCACACCATCTGCACATTCATGGAGTGGAAACTCTTATGATTCCTGAACACCTGTTCATTCTGGCGGGGGGAACAAATGCAATATGTGTTCCTTCAATTGCACCAGTTATATTGGGGATATGTCCCATTGCATAGAATACGGCCTTCACCATGGCCAAATCCTCAACCTGGGGGAATGCAATGTAGCTGCACATGTATTTTATCAGGACAGACAACACTCTTGTCAGCACATTTGAGAACATTGGCTGTGACATTCCTGCTGCCAAGCCCACTGTCACTTGGAAAGAACCAGTTTCCAGGAAATGTAGAACTGATAACACTTGCACAAGAGGGGGGATTCCAGAGGGGTGACGGATAGCAGATATCAGGTCAGGCTCCAATTGGGCACACAGCTCAGTGATTGTGGCCCTGTCCAGTCTATAGGTGAGTATACCAGGGATCTGTACACGGGGGTATGTCTCCATCTCCTATTCATCCGCAGCGGTTGGTATCTAAGGGACAAAAGAGTGAGGAGGCTGCACAATGGAGCCACAGCAGCAGTCTGCAATCTGCAAACATATTATTGAACAGTGTAGTTTCTGAAGTATGTGCCTATTTATCCTGTGACACAGCATTAATCCATAGGCCTGTTACCCCCCTGAAATGACGTCCGACTGTCCTGTGTGGAGGGACAGGTGAAAGTGAGGCAATGCCACTGACGTTGTTCGCCATGACGGAAGGTGGTCGTGAACCGCCGAGCAATTCCTCATTGGTTATAATTAGGCCCTATGAGGTACAGTGGTCAATGGTGATCTACGCCGGCAGTGACGGTATGCACCGCCGTGGACATGACCGCCATTTTTGTATCATATTCCTCACTTGTTTCCTGACCTTCCATTGGAGAGGACCTACACTGCATGTGCTGCTGTGACCTGTGCCTGGAACCTACCAGGGCCTGTGTGACCGGGGAAAGGGCCCCAGTCTTCACTTCTGAGGAGTTGAAGCAACTGGTGGATGGGGTCCTACCCCTGTATGGACTGCTGTATGGGCCTCCAGACCAACAGGTGAATACACTGTGAGCACGATGCATGTGGCATGAATGCATGGAGATGTGTGTGAAGCCATTGTGTAAGGGTGAGAGGGGGGGTAGGTGGATTGTCTGTTGGTGGTGTAAATGTTGTGTGCTCGGCTATGTGTGTGCCAATGGTGATGGAAACAGGTATGGTGGGCCATTTGTGTTACTGGCTGGACTGTTTGTCTAATGGTGTTCTCCTGTCTGTATTGCCTCTGCAGGTCAGCTCCCATCAAAAGAAGGGAATATGGCGTGCCATCGCTAAGGATGTGCGGACCCTGAGGGTCTATGGCAGGCGGGTCACCCACTGTCGAAAATGGTGTGGGAGGACTTGAGAGCTGGGCACGGAAGACCACGGAGGCCCAGCTGGGGATGGTCTCCCAATGAGGAAGGAGTGCCCGTCGGACCCTGACCCCCATGATGGCCCGTATACTGGTGGTGGCCTATCCTGAGCTGGATGGGTGTTTGAGGGCATCACAACAGCCGCACGGAGGTGAGTGCAGTGGCCGTCATTGAAGTTAATGGCTGGAGGGGTAGTATTTGGGTGGTGGTTGTGTGTCAGTGGGTGCCCCTAGGCCAGGCCAGACATAGCAGTGTTGGTCCTCTGGTGGCTAAGGGTCTGAAGAGGAAATACTGCTTACCTAGCTTGTTAGTATTCACTACTGGTCAGGGTTGCGTGGGTCCCAAGTGTGCTGCATTTGGCGGTGTGTACCCCTCCTCATTCCTTGTTGAGTAGCCATTTCACTGGTAGTGCAATACATAGGCCTGTTCCCTGTGTGTGAGGGTGCTGTGTACACCAACGGTGGTGTCGGTGTAGTCATTGACCCAGTGTATCCTTTGTCTCTTCCCCCCCTTTTCTTCTTTTGTCATCCTGTCCTTATATGCATTAGCATCATCTTTCAAAGGAGCAGAGGTACCAGCAACAGAGGGAGCTGCATCCCACAGGACCCTAGAGGCAGAGTCCACCGACGCTGAGGGCACCAGTGGGACAAAGGGCGAGGGGAGCATAACAGCGGAAACTGGAGGGGACAACACAGACTCTGATACCTCCTCTGATGGAAGCGCCGTGGTGGTGGCAGACACCTCTGCGACCACCCCAGCTGCAGGTACAGTCGCCACCCCCCATTCCAGCACTGCCCTCCCAGTAGCCACTCAGCGACTTTCCCGTGCCCGCTCACCCAGGAGGGTGGGCATCTCCTTCGTCCCAGGCACCTCAGGCCCTGCCCCAGTGAGCCCTGCTGCCCTGAGTGAGGAGGCTATTGACCTCCTGAGATCCATTTCTGTAGGTCAAACAACCATTGTAAATGCCAGCCCAGATGCAGCAATCTAATGCATTCTTGGAGGGCATTCACAGTGGATTTGCGGCCCAACAGAGATTGATTCAGGCTCTGGCCTCCTCTCTTATGGCAGCCATTGTCCCTGTTTCTACCGCCCCCCCTCCAACTTCCACTTCCCAGTCCCATTCTCCTCAACCCCAACTTATCCCAAGCACACAGCTAGATGAGCATGCACACAAGACAACACCCAAGAGTGTCACAGGCAAACACAAGCACAACACTTCATCCCACAGGCACTCAGACAAACACCATTTATTTGCAGACACAACAACATCCACTATTTCCACTGTCTCCCCCGCCTCCTCCTTTTCCACCTCCCACCCTGTTACGTCCACACTCACACCTGCATGCACTACATTAATATCCACTACCAGCATCATCACCACACCAAACAGAACACACACCTCACTGGCAGACACCTCCACAACATCCATGCACACGTCCCCTGTGTCCTCTCCCACTGTGTCTGTCTCCCCTCCTAAAGTACACAAACGCAAGCACTCAGATACCCAACAGCCATCCACCTCACAACAGCTTACAGCCCATGCACCTGCACTCAAATCCAGCAGACAAACACCTCCAGCAACCATTCCCTCATCCTCCACTCCCATTAATTCTCCTTCTTCCCACCCCAACCTCCCTAAAAGCTTTTCCTTTCCCAGATTGACCTCTTCCTAACCCCTCTCCCTGTCCTGCATGTATGGACAGGGTAGCAAGGACCCAGCCAAGCACCTGAGCCAAACAGTCCACTGGCCCAGTGGTAGCAGCACCTACTCGTGGTGGAAAGGATTCCAGGCCAACAATATTAAAAGGGAAGGAGCCTGCACCAGACACAAAGAAGGGGAAGAAGCATGCACCAGCCACATAGAAGGGGAAGGAGCCTGCACCAGTCACAAAGAAGGGGATGGAGCCTGCACCAGTCACAAAGAAGTGGAAGGAGCCTGCACCAGCCACAAAGAAGGGGAGGGAGCCTGGACCAGCCACAAGGAAGGGGAAGGGATATGCACCATCTGCAGAGAAGGGGAAGGAGCCTGCATCAGCAGCTGTCACAGAGCCCCCACCACCAGCCGTGGATGTGCAGCCATCAGACAGCACAGGGGCTGAGCCTCCCCCAACCACCACCACAGTGCAGCCATCGGAGGGTGCAGGGGCTGAGCAGGAGCCTCCTCCAACCAACACCACAGTGCAGCCATCAGAGGGTGCAGGGGCTGAGCAGGAGCCTCCCCAACCACCACCACAGTGCAGCCATCAGAGGGTGCAGGGGCTGAGCAGGAGCCTCCCCCAACCACCACCACAGTGCAGCTGTTACCACCGGTGGACGCCATATAGTCCAGCCTCCAATGACTGCTGTGGGGCCTGTTGCCTCCAGAACGAGTGGGGAATTCACCCACTCGAGAGACTGTGGCCTTGCACTCCTCAGGACCAAGCACAGGGCATGTTGCCACCTCCAGAACCAATGGGCAAGTCACCCATGTGAGAGACTGTGACCTTGCACTCCCCAAGACCAAGCACAGGGCATCTTGCCCCCTCCAGAATCAGTGAACAAGTCATGCACTTGAGAGACTGTGGCCTTGCACTCCCCAGGATGAAGAGCAATGGGCATGTTGCCCCCTCCAGAACCAGCGGACTTGTTTCTGCATCTCCCCCTCCCCCTGAGGTGCCTGCATATATGCCAACTGATGCCCCTACAGTGTTCTCTCATATTGGGGCAGAATTTGAGTGGGGCCTTGGAATTTGCCCTGTGGCCC
The DNA here is from genome assembly GCF_031143425.1 of Pleurodeles waltl. Taxonomy (NCBI): domain Eukaryota; kingdom Metazoa; phylum Chordata; class Amphibia; order Caudata; family Salamandridae; genus Pleurodeles; species Pleurodeles waltl. Next base: position 172,017,654 of record NC_090438.1, read on the forward strand.
TGTGTGCCCTGTTAACTATGGACTGAGCAGTGTCCCTTTTTTAAGCACGTGTACAGATCTGTTTAATGTGTAAATCGGATTGTTGAATTTATTGTTGGACTGATTACAATCATTTTCGTAAATACCTGTTGCCTTGGCATTATTCTGCAGATTTTCATGGTCAAATTGTTTTTTTTATGCATATGGTTGTGTGTATGGTGTGTGTGTGTCTGGTGTGTGTTGTGCGTGTGTGTGTGTGTCAATCTTGTATTTCTCCCCCCCTCCCTTGTGTGCTAGGCGGCTGTACTCACCATTGTCATCTTCACCGGAGTTGGTGTTCCAGGTGGAGCATAACGTAAAAAATCATCAGAAAAACTTGCTGTTCGGGTTCCATGGCGGCGTGGCTCTTCCCAGTGTCTTTAATGGTGCATCCCTTGACATTTGCGCTCTGTTTCCGCCAGGCTTTTGATAGTGTTGGTACCGCCCCAGAAAAGGTGGTCGATAGCAGCGTCAAAATATGATGGGTGGTATTTTGTCTTCCGCCTGGCTGTAGGCGGCTACAGCAGAGGTGCCTGCTGTTTCCGCCTTGGCGGTCGGTGTGGTACATTGGCTGTCTATCGGAGCTATCACTGCCATGGTCATAATTTGGCAATAGTCACCGCCAGCCTGTTGGCGGTATTACCGGTACTTTATCACTGACCACCAGGGTCGTAATGAGGGCCTATGTCTTTTATTGCAGCTCTATCTCAAAGATCTTTCCTGTGTTAGGGATATCACTTTTTTGTACCAAAGCCCAGTGAGAATGTTTTCAAAGTGCAGACCTGGTCAGTCTGCGCAATTACACATTAAGATAGGTGGAGCCAGTACTTAAGAGTAATCTAAATTTTCAGTTTCTCAGCATCATACTTTTTCCATTTGTAGACACAGATTCCTATGCTGAAATAAATAAAACTACTAACCAGGAAAGAAAATTGTAGGTACATGATTTATATACTGCAAAGTTTGTCCTTTTTACGAGGTGTTACAGGTGTTGGAGAAGGTCATGCTTACGCCCCCATAACTTTTTGTCCAGATAAGGTATCTACTCCAAATGTGCGTTCTTTTTTACAACATCCCGGGGATTCGAAAGGTACCCAGGGTTTGTGGATTCCACAGAGGTCGAGCGACAAAACAGCCACAAGACAGCTATATATTGGGGTTTTTTTGGGGGGAAAATAGAGAAAAGAATGTGCAGAAGAAAGTGTCTGTTATTTGTCCTGCAAAAGGCATCAACAAAGGTTTTGCAGTGCTAAAATAAGCATATTCCCAGATTGCAGGAAAAAGCAGACTTGAATCAGAAAACCAAGGGGCAGATTTATGAAAAGCGGCACTGCACCCACTGCAGCGCCACTTCATGGCGCCCCTTAGCATCCCCCTAGCGCCCCCATGTGTGCTCCGTATTTAAAATACGTCGCACCATGGCAGTAGTCAGGGGGTCTAGCGTCAAAAATGTTTACGCTACTCTGGTGCTTTGCAGGATTAGCGTAAAAAATATGAGTCTAATCCAGCAAAGCACCCAGAGGCCCATAGTAATCAATGGGAGCCTCTTTTTAACACCTGCTCTTAGCAGCCATTAAAAAATGCAGATAAAAATGGTGCAAAGGAATCTCTTAGATGTCTCCTATGGTCCTCCTATTGCCGGAACACATGCTTGCATACATTATGCCTGTCGGACGCATAATGTGGTGCAAGGGGTTACAAAGTGCTGCAAAGCAAGCATTGCGCCACTTTGTAAATATGGCGCTGTGTTTTTGCCCTTCCAATGCCACATTAGTGTAAAAAAATGATGCTAATCTGGTGTTAGAATGGTGCTAGACCACCATACGTCTGGGCCCAAATATTTAACCACAGTTTTGGCATTTTACTGGGACACAGTCCATTTTTCTGATTTTTTTGTGGTTTCAATCTCCTTCCAGTTAGTGGTGGAAATGGATGTGAAACCAATGGATGATCCCAGAAAGCTATGAAAAAAGTAGACACATTTTAGATATCAGCTAGGGGTCATTTATGTAGATCCTTCAATGTTTTCCTATTGAAAGTAACATCTGAAATAAAAAAATATTGAAATTGAGTCAAAGAAACAGCCATTTGTATCTATGTTTTCATCTGTACCTTTTTCTTACTATGGCAGATTTTTGTAAGCAATATACCATTATGTCAAGCTGGAACCTTCTAGCTGCAGCAATATATAGATCTTGTAGGTTCATCAAGAACATGAGGTACCAAGAGGCAATAACTGAGCTGCATCTTGCAATGGTTTTTCATTGTGTACAGGGTATACAGCACTTCATTTGGTAAACTATCGAGTGTAAAGGAAACCTATGTATTTCTGAAATGGACACAAAATATGGAGTTTAGAAGCAGTGGTTATTTGTTACCCTAAGTATCCCAATAAAAATGGTACCTTACTTGTGTGGGTAGGCCGAGAGCCCGCAAAAGAAAATGGGGTAAAGCACAGCATGGACATGTCACATTTTTTTACTGGAAGCTGACCACTTTTTTTCAATGTGTCTAGCTGTGGTTTCTGGGCTCTAGCTCAGATGACACCTAGGGAAACCTAGAAAACCAGACACCTAGAGGAATCTAGGGTGGGGTGACTTGCATGGCTCTCACCAAGTTGTGTTACCCAGAATCTCTTCAAAATCTCAAATGTTGACTAAAAAAACACATTTTCATCACATTTCTGTGATGGAAACATCCATCCACTCAGCGTTCTCTTAAGTCTTCTGATTAAAATGGTACCTCATTTGGGTGGCTGGGTCTCGTGCCAGTGACAGGCACCTATGGAACCAAGGCAATGGGAGCCCTTGTTTTGGACTCCTAATGGCATTAGTTGAATATGTTTCTGTCTGTGGCACTAGGCCCAACCACACAAGTGAGGCATCATTTTTATCCGCAGAAGTGGGGCAATTCTGGGTGGTAGGAAAACGCCTGTTTTTAATCAACATTTGAGCTTTGCAGGGCATTGTGGGTAGGAAAATTGTCTACGATGGATGGTAAGCACACCACCCTGGACTCTCTCAGATGTCCTGTCTGGGTCTCTTAGGTTTTTCCAGTGGCAGCCTACCCAAACCTAAAAGCGCAGTGTGAGAAAACAGGGCTGCTTGAAGAGGCCCCCTAACTTTTTGCCCCCATTTTCCACTTTTTGCTGGTGTTTTCCTGAGTCTGACGGTGCCCTGGGTACTGCTAACCAGTCCCAGGGCCTGTGCTCTGTGTAAAATCAATATGCAAATTAGGCTAATTATAATTGGCTAAGTCAACCTACCTTTAAATCCCTAGTATATGGTAGGGCATGTAGGTTTAGGGACCACACATGGGTGCACTGCTGAGGTGCCCAGTGTCATTTTAAAGGCAGGCCCGCCTTGCTGGCTGCTTTTAAATTAAAGTTATATGCAAATTCAACTTAATTAATTAAAAGTAGTTCTAAAATCTTAAACTACCTTATTTTTACATATAAGTCACCCCTAAGGTGTGCCCTATGTGCCCTTAGGACTGGGTGCCATGTAACTATAAGCAGGGACGTTATAAAAATAGTTTTATAAGCCTTGGTGAGGTAAAAAACACCAAATTCGTTTTTCCCTCATTGTAGTGAATGGCCTTCGTAGACTAGAATGGGGAGACTTTATTTTAATTTTAAAAGTCCCCTTAAATGACAGATACAAAGACGTTTGTATCAAATTAATTGTTATAATAAATCCCACAACTTCCAGTTGTTGGATTTAATATAACTTGTTCAGGTAAAGAGTTTTAAACTTTAACTGAAAAGGTGTCAATTTCAGCCCTGCATTATTTTTGCTGCTGTGCTCTGATTGGCCAGGCTGCCTTTATGAGGTGTGAAGTGGCCTGGCTTCACACAAAGAGATGTGCCTGTAGGAGGGAATTTCCCCTCAGCAGATGGTGAGGCAGGAAGGGGGAGGGTTGCCAAACTGGTCTTCAAAGGAAGAGATGGACATGTGGAGCAACCCCGCAACACCCCCACACCCTGCAACCCCAGACAACTAGGTGCCCCCTTGATTAGATTAGGAAAGGGCAGGAGAGGGGTGTGTTTATGATTCTTAGCCACACCAGTGGGTGGGCTCAGCCAGATGTAACCTCCAAAAATCACTTTCTGCCATGATGGAGTTTTGAGGAATGTTGCTCACTGGGACTGATTTTTGCCACACTTCCCAGGAAGTGGTCATTACAGGGGGAATGATACTGCCCCTGATTTGAGAATCCAGGAGCAAGGATAAAACTGGCAGACCTGCACCCACACCTCAGTTCCCTGCCAGATCCCTACCAGGAAGAACTACAGAAGTAGAATAACTGCCCTGCTGGACCCCTGGCCTGCACCTGGACACTGCACTCTAGAGGACTGCACCAGCTGCACACTTTGGCTTCACCACAAGAAGGACTTTGCCTGGCTTCAACTGGTTCAAGGAGGGACTCCCTGTTTCTACAGGTGAAAAATTGCTAACCACAGTCCCCTGCACCAACTCCAGAAGAAACCAACCAGCTGACCACTGTCCAGTGGCCAAAATGAGTTTTCACCAGGTGCATTCTGGGAGTTGTAGTCTGCACCCTCAAGGAGCATCTCAGAGCTTCTGGAACCTTGGGGTGAACTGTGGACCTCAAAAGAACCTCAAAAGAACATCTGGAAGAAGATCTAGAAGTTTGGAGAAGTTTGGAGAACTTTTGAAAAAAAGCTCCATAGAGGGACCGACCCGCCGCAGCAACTCTAGCCGGCTTGCCTCAAACGCGACCCAGCCTGACTTGCAGGTTCATCCCAGTGAAGAAAATCTCCAAAAAAGTGACTAAGTCCGAACGTAGGAAGCTGACTGGGACCTCCCAGCCAGCTTATCTGAAGAGGGCTCCAAGGATGTCGGATCAAGGTTCAGGTTTGCCCCGGTCGAAGGATTTTCACCTCGAAAAAAAGACTAAGGGGGTCATTCTGACCCTGGCGGGCGGCGGTTGCCGCCCGCCTGGAGGGAACCGCCATTTGGCCGCCCCGCGGTCAAAAGACCGCTGGGGCCATTCCAACTTTCCCACTGGGCCGGCGGGCGCTACCTAAGGTAGCACCAGCCGGCCCAGCGGGAAAGGGGCCTGCAACACTGAAGCCGGCTCCGAATGGAGCCGGCGGTGTTGCAGGTGTGCGACGGGTGCAGTTGCACCCGTCGCGCTTTTTACTCTCTGCTAGGCAGACAGTGAAAAGCATGCTGGGGCCCTGTTAGGGGACCCATGCACTGCCCATGCCATTACCCATATGGTTTTGGCATGGGCAGTGCAGGGGCCCCCAGGGGCCCCAGGACACCCGTTCCCGCCATCCTGTTCCTGGCGGTAAAAACCACCAGAAACAGGCTGGCGGTAAGGGGGTCAGAATCCCCATGGCGGCGCTGCTTGCAGCGCCGCCATGGCGGATTCGGCCAGCCGGGGGAAATCCGGCGGTTTCCCGCCGGACCCGCTTTTCTGACCACGGCTTTACCGCCGCGGTGAGAATGGGCAAGGAAGCACCGCCAGCCTGTTGGTGGTGCTTCCGTCACCCGTGGCCCTGGCGGTCTATGACCGCCAGGGTCGGAATGAGGGCCTAAGTCCGAAGGTAAAAATCTCCACCGAGGGCACCCGCAACACGTATCCGGAGAAGAGTTCTAGGAGGTCGTATTGGACTGGCAGGTTCGTCCCGCAGAAGAAAATCTTCAGAAAAATGACTAAGTGTGAAGGTAAACTTTTGACCGAGGCCTCCCACGGGGTGTAGCCGAGCCGGGCTCCATCGCGGTCAGACTTAAACTTTGACTTTGCCCCGGTCGAGGTGCAACCAGATGACCTGATTGGCGCTTTTGTTTCTAGGCGCTAAAAAACCCCAATAATTCTTTAAAAATTCATATCTCTGGTTCCACTTATCCGATTCTATTCGTTTTTGGGTCATTTTAAAGATAAAAATATAATCTATTGTTATAAATTGGTTTTGGATTTTTAAACTGTTTCCTGTGTTTTATTTAATTACTGTTTTGTGATATCTGAATGCTTTACACTCTGTCTCCTAAGTTAAGGCTTGTCGCTCGTTGCCAAGCTACCAAGGGTTGAGCTGGGTTTAAATTACTAAGACCTAACTGGACCTAAGTGAAGGTTAGTGGCCTATTGCTAAGTGTAGGTACCTACCTGCCCTTACCAATAACCCATTTTCCAACACGCAGCTGTTCACAATTGCAAGTGTGATGATACTGGGAGTAAGGCAAACTCTCCTGGCCCACTTCTAAAAACAACACCTAAACTAATCAGATAATCTTCTGCTTGCCATTGGGACAAGATGCTTTGGTCTGCAAGGGAGCAGAAAGACTATTTCCCAATTTTTGAGGGGTGGAGACATGGCCATGCCCATGTTGGACAGCCCACCCCCTATAAGAAAAATGAATCCCTGTTTCTAGTGGGCTTTCTGCCCCCCCATGGGCAAATGGGGATAGTTGCCTCCATATGCCCCTCAGAGGGGTCAGAAAGACTGTTTCCATTTTCTTTTGGGAACCATGGCCATGTCCATGATGAGCAGCCACCACTGATTCAAATATTATTGAAAAAACAGTAATCGCTGGTGTCCAGTGGGATTTCAGACCCCCCACCCCACAAGGGGGGGTCTGCAAAAAAGCTGTTTGGATTTTTTGAAAGGTTGGTGGGGACATAGCCATTCTGGGCAGCCTCCACCCCTACCAGTAAACAAAAAAAAATACTCCTTGGTGCCTAGTTGTTAGTGGTGAGATTTATGGTATTCTGAGGAGACATCAGGGTTAGTTAACGGAGAATCCTGGGCTTAGGGATAATGTATCTAACAAACCCAAGGTAGCTTTTCATAGGGGCAAAACCATAAAGTTGTGTCCCAGCTATGTAAGTACACCCAATGATGTGACATGGCTTCCTGGCCTGGTGAAGGGATTTTATACATGTCAGGAAAGTAACATGTGTATATTTGGTAGAAATGGAACCAAGCAGTTTTGTTACAACACTAGCAAAATATTTGAGATCCAGGAGCACATTATCTGTAAGACAAAATGTGTTACTTACATCATTGGCTGTGCGTCAACATGACATATGTAGGCAGCACAGTACGATCTCTCAAACTTCAAATTCAGGAACATGTTCGGGTACCCGTTGACGTTCCCCATGTTGAAACATCATATAGATGGTAATGAGATATGGTTTTATGGTTTTATGTAGTCAATCATAAACCCCCTAAACCTAGAGGGAGCGACAGGAAGCTTTCCTTAAGACGTATGAAGCTGCTGTGACTGAGTTGTGTCGCAGCTATGTCAGTACACCCAATGATGTGACATGGCTTCCTGGCCTGGTGAAGGGATTTTATACATGTCAGGAATGTAAGATGTGCAGATTTGGTGGAAATGGAACTAAGCAGTTTATTACAACACTAGCAAAACATATAAGATCCAGCAACACATTATCTGCAAGACAAAATGTTTTACTTACATCATTGGCTGTGGTGCATCATGATATATAAAGGCAGCACAGTACGATCTGTCAAACTTTGAATTCAGGTACATGTTTGGGTGATAATAAATCTGCAAGTCAAAATTGGTAACTTATATCATTGGCTGTGGGTGCAACATGATGTATGTAGGCAGCACAGTACGATCTCTCAAACTTCGAATTCAGGAACATGTTCCGGTACCTGTTGACGTTCCCCGTGTTGAAACATCATATAGATGCTAGTGAGATATTGTTATATGGGTTTTCTGTTGTCAATCATGTACCCCCTAATCCTACAGGGAACAACAGGAAACTTTCTTTAAGAAGTATGAAGCTGCTTGGATATGTCATCTGTGCAGTGTGGAAATGGGTCATAACACAGATGAGAAATTTCATTTTTTCTTATGAGTACTATTTTGCCATTTTTTAATTTTGAGTTAGAACTTTGTAATGTGACTGTACAAAGAAGTAATTGACATTACACTGTTGCAGTGGGGTTTGAAAATCATAAACACTATTTGCATGTTGTGGTCTTGTCACTGACACCTTTTGGATTGTCATCCCCTTTCAGATGACATTGCTAGGTGTCCTGGACTCCAGTCTGTGTGTGGAAAAAACTCTTGGCCACTGCTGAACAATAGGATAAAAGCTGTCAGTGGTCTTCCTACCCACTTTTGCAGCACTATCTGCATGTTGTACTGTAAACTATTCCACAGTGTCCCTCCATCTAAAACCAATATGGACGAATGTTTCTTCCATTGTGAAGACCTCTGGGCAGACTCATGAGGTGTGTCTAGGGAAATAGGAACTCAACCTACAAGTCAGTTCTGAAACATGTGTTTCTCCCACTGAAATTGGTTGCACTCTGGCTATTTGGAAAATTATAGGGGCAGGCTTGAATGTGAGTTGCATCTGCCTGTGATAAGGAATGCTCCCTTCAAACTTGTGCGGTTGTTGGGCACATCCCCCAAGGCCATCTTATCAGGAAGAGGTCACACCTCCTTCAAGCCAAGGCCCTTTTGTTTCCTTTCCTGGGAGCCATTTCCTCGCAGAGGACAGCAGGCTGCCAGATGACAGTTGAAGAATAACTGAAAAAAAGCTACTTCCAACTTTCTAAAAATGGCATTTTCATAATAGCAATTTAAAATCTGACCTGCCCATTAAATTGGATTTCAAATTACTAATGATTTTACTAACTGAATCCTGGGCCAAAACTGAAGTTATGCATTATAGAGTGTAATACAACCAAGCGCTTTTCTGTGGGAAGCCAGCCTTGCCACTGTGAAAAATAGGTCTGGAGATTTTTTACTGCCAGGACATGTCAAATGTAATTACACATATCCTGCTTTTTAAATACCTCTGCACTTTGGCACAAGGGTGTCTTCATTGGCACATGGCAGCCAAAGGTGCACCAACACAGCAAGCAAGCAAAACAGTGCTATATCTTAATAGCAACTCAACTTGCTGGTTCGCATGCCATTTATGTAAATTTGGATGCCAATTTGGTAATTTACTGCTATGCAGCAACAGCTGTTACTAAAAGATGTGAAGGACTGTTTCTATGTTGTAAAGTAACTGCTCTGGCACGACTCTCACAGGATCTGTCAGAGAAGCACGAGAACGCTGGGTGCACTGCTTCAGGATGGGAGGGAAGTGAAGGTACACAAAGTGGTGAGGGTGGATTGCAGGATTCCAGGTATTCTTTTTTCATTCAAGACAGGGAGAAGAGGCCGTGTCATATATGACTCCCTGTTAGTGCTGTTAGTGCTCTGACACTGTGTAGTAGTTGAAAGCAGGGGCCAATCATTTTGGGAACCATACACAACATAACATTATAGATGGATAAAAAGCAATTTAAAGGGATGTTTTCACCTTGGAATTCTGAATTTCATCTTAGACAACTGGAGCTCAATGTCTATTTGATGTTGTTCGGAACCCTTTGGTGAAAATCATTCTGTACCCATCTGTTGTTCTACTGATTGATAGGTACACACACAGGCACTATTAAAATTTTCTAATTCGGATCAAGATAAAAGCATTTCTTCATTGTCTGAAGCCCTCAGAACTGGAGATGGCACACAGCTTATTAGCCTCGCACTTCAAAACCAGATCTAAACTGCTTCCTAATGTCAGCAATAATCCTTTACATTTCATGGTAACTCACATGACAGCATATTGGGTGTGAAATACCAAAACCATAATCCTCCAAAAACAATTTTTTAACTTTTATCCATATTTCCTTATGTGATGAATGTAAACCTCAATATTGTTCAGAAAAAATTTAGACACATACTGTAACCAAAAGTGCGGAAAAAAAGAAGTGTTTTTCATTTGTTATTAGATCAATTATGTAAACAACGTAAAAAGCTTTAGTATTTTTGCATGTTTAATGTTTAATTTCATTTCCAAAGAATGTCTCTACCACCTTGTAGACTAGTAGCGTGGCTTTCCCATTTAAATAGGGAGGAGCCACCAGAGTTCTCTTAGGGTTCCATAACTTGTTTGCACTCTTCAGCCCGGCTGAAACTGATTCTATTAGCTTCATGCAAATTCGATTTTGTTTTCTAGGCTTCTGGAATGGGTGAGTTATGGAGAAGGCTGATGTAACACCTACTCCTAATGCATAAAGTACAAAGGCCTTGAGCTTGTCTCCAGGACACAATTTAAAAGCCTAATTGCATGAAGCGTGCAATGAAATCACAGATCTCATTGGCATCCTAGTTCCCTCTTGTTAGAGGCAGCACATTCTGGTAGGCTGAGGCAAGGCCCTAGCCAGCCAGAATATGTAATCCCCATCAGGGATGGGTGATTACACTCGCTGTATAACCTGCGCTCACCCTTGGGTAGTTAGGCACAGCACAGTCAGGCTTATCACAGAGGCACAGCACTACCCCACCACAACCATGCTGAGTGGCACAAATGAGACCTCACACACCATGTAGGTATTTAAAAATATAAAAATTGTATTCAACACAAATATTGTAAATGCAGCATGAGTATCCTGTGAATCTGGACATAAGTAATTTTTAGCAATACAATTCCTAATATTAGGCCCAAATGTCAGTAACAATACTTTCCCTTCACGTACACTCATGTGGTGCCAAAAGTTGTCAGTACAAGACTCACCCTAGCGTTTACCAACTTCAATGTAACACATAAATTCAGGGTGCACCCTGGTTCCTAACGTTAGCAGCAATAAGTACCTGCAAGGTTTGGAACACCTCCACATAGCACTGCAGCCTAGGACACACTAGTAAATCATAATGCCAGTCTCATGAATTCACTAGCAAAAAGAACATGACCAGCAACACCATGGTCCTGCCCTCGCATTCACCTGCACTCACTTCCACACATCCACTCTGCACTGCCATACAGTGCAACAGATACCAGTCAGCTCATGCACACACACACTTGTATGCTGTCACTCCTGGCACCCAATGCGGTACCCTGATATCTGGCTAGGGGATGCCACTGTGTCTGCAGGCACCCTGGGCCGCAAGCCACCCTCCACCCACCAAATAGCTTCAGCTATCCTGCCCCACCATAAACCAAAGATTGAGTCAACCTTCCCTGGATACTAGGCCGCTCATGGCCAAAGTCACACTTCACAGGTTCCTATGGACAGGGTGGAGGGGGGGGGAGAAAAGACAACAGCTTATACAATAACAATTAGCAAGGAGATGTTTGGGATTCCAGTAGGAGGTTCACTCACAGGTCTGCAACACACAAGGGTAGGGTCACTTGTGCTGCCTGGTAGCCACTGCTGTGCCCAGCCCAGACAGACAATCCAATGTTACCAAACAGTTACCAACTTCAGCACTTCTGGATCGTGCACAGTTGGGATTTGTTGATCTGAGCCACCCGCAACAATTACAGTTGTACATAAAGAGTTACTAGGTACCCACCACTTCTCCAAGTAGGTGCTGCGTCTGGTGCATGAAGACTTGAGTTGCTCCAGGTGGTTAGGATCCCTTGTGAAAAGTGCTCAGTGCTGTCCCTCACTTTATCTCCACAAAAAAGAGGCAAAATGTCATGGGAGTGAAGACCTGGATCACCCCCGACCATCCGATCACTCCAAAGACCATTCACAAAGTGGTACCTGCTCAGAACAAGGCACTAGTGTGGTGTATTATAACTTGAACTTCACTAGACAATTCCGGATGCTCCTATAGAGAATGAAAATCACACACCTCTCTGGAATGAAGCACAACATCCAGCGCTTGACGACTTGAGTTGGTCTAGACAATCAGGTCACCCAAGGTACTTTGTTTCCATACCTCCCTGGAATGAGGCACCACATCTGATATGTGATGACTTTAGGGGCAGCAGACTTCCCGTTCACACACTTTGAGGCAAGTTCAGCTGTGCTATATGAGGCAGAGTATAGCACAATCTGGTTGCATCCCGTCCTCCGAGAGTTGCCACCTATGAATGGGGCACAGCACACAATGCTCATGCAGCCAAGGGTCACACCAAAGTAATGTAACATACTCAACAACAGCAGTCCACACGGTGTCCCACACTGGGTGATCCCGTTCACACCACAAGATATTTCGACATGCAGTGGTCACACGATGAAGGGCCACTCACCGGAAGTGTGGGCAGTACTTGGGACAGTACTTGGTAAGCACCACATCAGGCAATTCCGGTCTCTAGACACAATATTTAGTCCACGCTCACGCCACTGCTACCAGGTGGAGTCAAGCATATGATGTAGGCACAGAAGAGGACACCACTCTCCATATGATACTGGCAGATGAGGTAAGTCCCTTGTAATAGATCTTTGTTGTCCCTGAGACCTCCACAGAGAACAGTAGTAGGAAGTTGGCTCAGGCCAGCCACAAAACAGGAAGGGTGCCCAGATCCCTTCTTCATACAATTATCATCCTGTGCACAACAGATTCCCCTGGCCGTGTACAGCACGCGGTCCAGCAGTATCAGTCCCCCATCGCTGTACATGCAACTCTCCCTTGCTGAGGGATAGTACTCCTAGTTATACTAAATTGGGCCTTGGAAGTTTGGGATGGTTCAAAGGGTGCTCCTTTGAACCACAAATGTCTCCTCCAAATTTCCTCTCTAGGCCATGGAATGAAACTCTTTATCTTTAGTGGGGCCATGCTCTGGCTTCGAGAGGTCAAGTGTCAGAAACCTCTCCTCCAATCAATATATCCCAGGCCCCAAGTGGCAGGGCTCTGTCACTCTGGATGCCCAAGCTTTATAGCTGTCACTTAGGAAATGCACAAATGTGCTCTTCTTCGCAACCAGTGGAAAGAAGTTGAATTTAGAGAACACACAAAGCATTTTTGAATCTAGAAATACCCACTTCCTAGAATTGGCATTTCTAGGGCATTAATAACAAAAAACTATTTACCATCAGTAGGGGTTTGTCATTATGAATCCAATGATATTAAACATCATGATGCTGCTCCCCTGCAATACACTATTGTAGCCAGACCTAATAAGACTCTTTCTCCCATGTTACCTTATGGACAGAGTGAACATGCTGGGTTTTTACGCACTCCCTGGGCACATGCCCTGGTGCACACATGAGCTCTGCAGGCTGGACTCTTAGGTTAAAGCAACCACAAAAGGGCATGTGTGTCTATACTTGCCTGTGCTATCAGGCTCAGTTCCAATATTGGAATACCCGTGTGCAAGTCTTCACACCCTGGTGAGTGATGCCATATTCAGTATCTATATAAGATACCACCCATGTGCCACTACGCACACACGGGCTAGTGATGCTAGTCTCCATCTCCACATATGATAATATCCATGTGAAAGTATGCACACAGTGTCAAGTTGTGCCTGACTAACTATATGTATGATGCTATGATGCAGGTAGGCGCCTAGAGGCCAGCTATGCCAAGTTCAGCATATATATATAAACATGAACATGAGCACAGAGAGGCCAGCTAGGCCAGGCTGAATATTTCTTCAGGCACCCCTATGCAAAGGGGCACATATTGGCAAACTAGGCCCGGAACAACATACGTTAAACCACCATCATGTCGGTGGGCACCTACTTGTCTGTTGTGCCAGGCTCAGCACCTCTAACAGCCCTCTGGCACAAGTGCATACCCCAGCAGGGCCCTGCACACATTGGTTAGTGCCACCTCTCACCCAGTAGAGGACACGTGCTTGCACTTCCACCCTGCACATGTGGTTGTACCGTGCCGTGGCCCAAGGCCAATATTAGAGGACCAGCCCCTCCCCATGGGTGTGGCCAACTCCCCCCTAGGTAGACACCCATGTGGGAGTTACACCTTTGTATACCTGCCTTCTGCCTAACACCTGTCCCATCTTCAGGGCCCTTGAGGGGAGGTGTAAGGCTGGCTCAGGTTTGGCCCCCACATAGGAACTGCCTTCCTAAGCACAAGGGCACTAACACCCCTGGAGGCCCATCCAATTGGGCCTAAGACATGGTTGAGAGGTTATTCTAGGGGGTGGCAAACACAGTGCAACGGCCCCTACTAGCCAGGGGCATACCTGCCCTGAATATGTTGGATACCTTGTTTACAGGGTGCTCCTGGGTATAGCACCTCAACTACAACCATAACTGCCTCTTCCTGGCGCAGGTAGGAAGGGCGTGCACACTTTCCCATTGCCATATAGAGGAGAAGTGGCCAGTGTCCTAAAGTCACGCACAGGGAGTCAGCAAAAACTGGAAGAGAAAAAGCCAAATGTTTCTGGAAAATTCCAGAACAAGTGCCATGTCCAACACCCCATCTGCAATATTCTTCAATATTCCATTGTAAAATATAAAAAAATATATATATATCTTGTTCACCTTTCCAAAAACATAATTCACCCTATTCATAGCACACTATCTAAATTCACCTTACCTTCAACTCATGAACTTTTGGATTAGATATAGTTCCAAACTGCTAAACGTCCCTTTAAATCCCTATGCTTCTATTTTCAGAACTATGAAAAAGCCCAAAAGGCTGCACATCTCCCCCACACATCCAGAAAGCAGGTATTAGTCTGCATTATGTTAAATAAGGTCCACTCAAGTCAAATAACATCTTTTTATTGTCATTGCATTTGACCCTCTGGAGATCATGCACCCTGCCCAGTTGAATAAAGCTGGAGTTGCATGGCAAAATCAGAACGAAAGAATGGATTTCTCTGTCAAATGTTAGGTTGAAATGGCATATTTGCACGAGCTTAGAAGTATGGGTCGAACTTTTCAACAGCTGAGAATACATCTTTGTTGATCATGTAGCTGTGTAGGAACAGGGCCAACAAATGAATGAGCGGGAATTTGAAACTGAATAGCAGAGGTTGGGAAAGTGAATAGCAGAAATTCAGCCCTGTGGGGTGTCATTTATTTGCGTGCAAACCACCCATTGTTCAAAGTCGTCATAATGAAAGTCAGCCAAAGATGGCACCAACAAACCTTCACATAAAATAATCAAGGAGATAGATACATTGGAGTCCAAGGCCAAGACAAAAGAAGGATCATAGCTTGAGCAGACAATTACTGAACCTGGTCAAATGTCGGCCTTCAAATGCAATTGTTCTAGGATGACTCGAACTTAACAGTATTAAGCGCTGAAGCAGTATTTGCGCATTCTGGCCAGGATGTAATCACAAAGACTAGGACATTTGTCCATACCAGAACAGACAAATATCAAACGGAGAAAGAGACAGGCAGGGTGTTATTTACTAAGAGATGTGTGGGTGCTTGCATGGGCCTACACAATTTTACACTGCACCCACGGTCTTTAAAATGCCAAGTAAATAAACATAATGATTTTCATTGTGAATAAACGCTCGCACAAAACCTTAGTAAATAGACCCCTCACGAATAGAATGAACTCTCTCCAATCAGAAAAGAACCAAACAGGAACCACAGACACGAGAAGAGCTGTGTTGGCGCGTCAGACAATAATAAGTAAACTTACAAGGGGATGTGAATAGGTCGATGAACCATTTGACTCGCATTTAAGATGTTCCCACCATATATCCAGTACATGCAGATCACTAATCAATAATCAATCAGTAACATTAATAATCAGTGATAATCAATAATATTAGTAATCAATTGGAGTCAGTAATTGTCATACACCATGACTTTTCAGTCGTGAATAATCACACCTTTTAGTAGAAGTTAGAATATTTGTTTCCCTAGATTAACAATGCTAATGTCACGTCATGATAAACATATAAGAACAACACTAGCTGAGCAAATCGAAGAAAGAAACACAGTCTAATCAAGGCTTGAGCAACTACACATTCTAAAGTTACAGTGCAAATTAATAATAAAAGTAATTGTGCAAACGATATTACATACATTTAGATTCAGCAAAGACATCAAATGTTATCACATATAACGAACTTCGTCTGTGAGTTCCCTAACTAATGTCAGATTAGAATTAGCATGTTTGGGCTTCATGCAAAATAGTTTAGTCAACACAAATTCGAAAAAATAAAAACATCTAACTATGGCTCTATCAAAACAGTGTGGTTGGTACCTAGAAAGAAAAGCAAATAGACATAGCAAACAGTATCATAGTCAATATAACTCTCCTCAGTATGGATCGGCAAGCTGTGACAGTCTTTGTCCTTAGGACATTAATTCGGTCTGCAAGTCATAAAGATTCAGCATCAAAGTTCAGAAAACGCAAAGTCTTTAAGCATTAAATTAAGCGCGTCTTCTCAAAACGGAAAATGGGCAAGAATGAGGTTGGGCAAATGCTCATAAGCTCTCAGAGAGAAGGGGAGAAAATGGGATGTAGCAAACGACAAAATGGCAAGTGGAAATGGGCAAATGGCAGCTTCTTCTCAGTGCAGTCCGGCTAAGTTAGATTCCCTAAAACTACTTCCCAAGTTCCTATTGGTCAAGGGATCGCATGTTCACACTTTGTCCAATAAAACCAAAACTCCAAATCTACATTTATAGTAGTTCACGGTTCACATTTCGATGATTGGCTCCTTCCGTAATGTCCTCATCATCCGGCTCATCGGGTAACAATATTGTTGCAGCTTATATTCCAGTCAGTTTGGTCGATGTTCTCTCCTCAGAAAGTCAGCCTTACACACATTACATTTACATTGTTGCATTTGCAAGAACAGCATCTTCTAGCAGCAGTTCTCATGAGAAAGGCTTTTAGCTATGAGCACATTAGGTCAGCACAGTGGAAAATCACAATTTAATTCTCTAAGCAGACATTTTATTAAATGGTTAAAGAATACAGCTTGACATGAGTCCGTGCAGAGACACCAAGACCTTCGCTAACTTAAGGCCTATAATTAATAAAGCTAACACATAATGCATAATCCTTAATATGATTGCATTACTACATTAATCAAGCAACAGCTCAACATTTCATATTAATAAGCCTTTAATAAGTACAGTTCGTGAACAATCGCGGCCACTCATGTGGACACATTTTCAAATATGTGTATTATTTTTCTCTAGATTATTAAATTTCCAACACAAATCCATTAGTCAGAGTACATGAATATCCATTATTGTTTTATTAAAACACCTGCTCTAACAGCTGCACCAAGTAGGAGGGGGCAGAATACATTTAGCAACAGTGCAATCACAATCGCAGGGGGGTAGCGACCTGAGCATGGGCTACAATGAGGACTCAACTGGTCACTTAAATGTATTGAAGCAATACACTTGAGCCTAATATGAAAGGAAAAGTACCAGGGAGTTTACCGCGGCCCTGATCTACAAAGAGTTTGTGCATCAATACTTTATTAATGCAACCCAACACAAAGTCTTCTGCTGGAATCTACAAAACAATGCAAATCCTGATTTGCATTGGTTTGTAACCTAAAGTAACCCAATGCAGTACAAAGCACTTTGGGTTACTTTACATTAAGAGAGTGTTGGTTGGGTGGTGCATGGAATTACCCATGCAATATGACGCAAATACCAATCTATAAAGAACTCCTGTCCCTCCATGAGGCAGGTGTAACGAGGAGAAATGTTTTTGTTTCTCCTTGTTTTTTTCCTCTGTGACATAGATTAGCAGTGTCATTTTTTCCTCTTTGCATGTGGGCTGGGTTGTGTAGCACATATAGAAAGAGGTAAATGTTGTAAAGCGTAGTTCTTCAGCAAGAAGAGACCCACTATGGTGCCAGGGTGCCTGTATTGGTGCATGGCATCACAAGTGCTTTAATGCAGTGTGCCACTTCTAAGTAGATATGATGCACTTCTCCTTTCCCCCCTCCATTCAACACAGTGCAGCAACTTTAATTGAGGTACTGCATTGTGTGAACTCCTTGCAAATATGCACCAAGATATTTGCCAATGAATGAAATAACAGGTGCAAGACAAAACTAACAAGCACTTCAAATCTTTACAATATGGCAACAAGAAGGGTGAAAAGCAGTAGAACATTTGAGTCTAATGTTTAATAAGACAAGAAATGACAAAACCAAGAATTGTAATGCAAATAATAGAAATACAAAGCAATAAACACATCTATTAGAAGGCCATAATAAAAAAGAATGGAATAATTGTCGGGACGATGTCTCCTTAAATAAATATATTGGTCTTGAAAGAGCCCTAAAACAAATCTAAATTTTTGTGATTCCCAGCCAACAAGAGGTGACCTAAGAGTTGCTTTAGGACTAGAATGAAGCCAACATGAGATCTTCTAAGAAATACGTTATTTTAAATATTCAAAAATATCTAGAAAATATATAAAGAGAAATCTGAGAATTATAGAAAGAACTGGCAAAAGAACAGGACCCGGAAGCAATAGAAAAAATCAAGAAAGTGATGGAAGGATTTCAAAACATGAGGAGAATATACAAAATTGCACACAGAGACTTTCCAACATGAAATGAGGGCCTAAGATAAAAATACAATTTGTACTATTGTAAAATGATTTTAAACTCTGAGACAAAGAGAACAGTGGATAAAACATGCCTAGAGCAAGAAAATGACAGGACAAAAACTGAAATGGACTTCAATGAAGTAGAGTAGAAGAATCACAGAAGGATCACATAGTGAAGTACTTAAGATATTGAATTGTAAAGACAAGCATGGCTTCAAACACCACATTCCCTGATAACCATTTGCTCACAAAAGAGCTCTATGCACATAGGCTAGTCGCCTGCCACCTCTTTTAATGTCATATAACGCAAAACAACAAAAAAGTGTCCTGTTTGGGGATTGGAAGAGTGTATATAAAGGTAAAAGGAAAATGTTGGAAATGGCCCTCTCTTCCCCCCCATTTCTTTTCTTTTGCCTTCTACCATCCACCTTTTGCAGAGTTTGTTTTTGCTGGACTTAGGACTCTGTGCACTTTACCACTGCTAACCAGAGCTAAAGTGCTTGAGATCACTCCCCTATGCATGGTTTGATTGGCATATACCCAATTGGTACATGTATTTACTTATACGTCCCTAGTAAAGTGTACTACATGTGCCGAGGGCAGTAAATTAAATTATGTTACTGGGGGGACTGCAGCAATGATTGTGCCACCCACTGATGTAGCCCCTTGAAGAGCCTGTGTGTGCAGATTTATACTGCCATGTCTACCTGATGCGATAAACCCTTTGCCAGGCTAAAATTTTCCTTTTCAATACATATATGTCACCCCTAGAGAAGACCCTGGACAACCTAGAGGGTAGGGTGAAATGTTTCTTATAAAGCAGATCATGTACTTTTATGTTTTAAAAGTCTTGATAGTGAAAAACCTCTAAATTTGTGTTTCACTACTGCAAGACCTATCTCTCCACAGGATGACATTGGGTTTCCTTATTACATTTTATAAGTTTAGATTCCAATTATGAAGGGAAATACCTTTTTTAGTTTGGTGTCTCTGGAATCCTAACTTAAAATCCTAACTTATGGTGAAGTTGTAAATTCTGAAAATACCACTTTTAGAAAGTAGGCCTTTTCTTATTTTAGCCACTTAGCACCTGATGCCTATCTCTGATCACTTCTTTGCAGTGGGTGACAGCTGGGCTTTGTGTATTCCCTTTAGACGGCCCCACACAATAAAAATGTAGGTGTGACGATGGGCGACAATGGGCCATTAACTGGCTTGATGGGTGGTGGAGCTGAGCACTGCCTCACTTACACCTGAATGGGCTGTGTCCTTTCCCCACACAAAAGGCTGCATAACCCTGTGTACTGAGTCTAGACCCAGGGTAGAAAGGGCAGGGACTCTGTCTTCCCCACTTCAAAGGCACAACTGGGTATAAGTACTGGACCTCTGACACCACCAACTCAGTACACTTCTGGACTTCTGGATCCTCTGCCAGGAAGAAGGACTTCTGTGCGGATACAAGGACTGCCACTCCACTGGACCCCTGCTCTCCAAGAACTGTTTTTTGCTGCATTGGCCTGCTGACCCAGATCACTTGGACCCAGACTCAGAGTGACTCCAAGGTCTTGCTGGCTTGCCTCCTGTTTTTTGAAATCTCAGGAACACAAAAGACTCCCAACTCATCAACTACAGCACCTGGACTCTACCAACTGTCGTCTTGCCCTGCTAAGTGGTGCCGATCCAGTCCTGGGCCCTTGGAAATGGGTATTAAGTGCTGCCCCAGCCAAGAATCAACACATCAATGCTGTTGCACCACTTGGAACTGGCATTCTCTATTGATACTAATGCATTGCTGCTGCGGCAAGGATCGAGTGGAACACATCGGCAACTGCATGGCACATCACATCCATGTCTGATGCATTCCTAACTTTGCACGTCTTGGAGCCGATGCATTGCCTCCATCCCAAGATTCTCTGATGACGCATCTCCTCCTCTGCTCCCTGCATGTTCTTTGACATCAACGCAAACAAGGTACTTTTTCAACAAGCCAAGGCTGGTCCTTGTATCCGCCCAACGCTCCATCGTGGACGACCTGACTTTTCAGATTTGCCTTGACTGGATAGCATCACCAGATAGCCCCGGTTGGCACTTTATGCTTCTATGCACTACTATTCAGTTTATTCTTTAACAGTTCATAACTAACATTCTATTTATTGGATTTTTGTTGTTTTGTTTATTAAATTAAGTTCTAATCTTCTAGTCATGTGTGGTATCTTTTTGTGTGGTGTTTTCACTGCTCTACTTTTTGAAGTTTTGCACAAATAATTTACACATTGCCTCTTAAGTTAAGCCTGACTGCTCTGTTCTGAGCTACCAGGGAGTAAGCACAGGTTAATTTAGGATGTGTTTGTGATTTACCCTGACTAGGATTCTGGTTCCTGCTTGGACAGGGTGCATACTTCTGCCTACAAGAAACCCAGGGGCATATTTACAAGCCCCTTACGCCTCCTTACAACATGTTTTTTATGCTAATGTGGCATTAAAGAGGTAATTTTCCTGCCTCATATTTACAAAGTGCCGCAATGCATGCATTGTGCCACTCTGTAAACCCTTGTGCCACACTATGCCTACACTTTGCATTATGTATGCAAGGGGGGGCATTCCCACGCAGGAAGGTCCAAATAAATGGCACAGTGAAATTATTTCACTGCACCATATTTGGTGTTATTTTTAACTCCTGCTCAGGGCAGGCATTAAAATTGCACACCCATAATATCCTATGGGCCTCCCTGTGCTTTGCTGAGCTAGTACCAAAATGTTTGGCGCTAGTGAGGCAAAGCACTACAGTAGCCCCAAAAATGTTGACTCTATTGTAGAACTGTGCTCCACGGTGCACCGTATTGTAAATATGGTGTACCCATGGTGTTGTTATGAGGGGGGGGGCGCACGAAAAGTGGAGCATCAATGCTAATGCACCCCTTTCTTGTAAATATGCCCCCCAATTTCTAACAGAATGGGATATAAATTGCTGCAGACTTTATATAGTTCAGTTGGGAGCTGCCTCCTAATTAGAAAATGTAATCAGTGTTTACATTAAATGTAAAGGAGTTATAGGTACTTAACCCCAAGGGGAAGAGCATGTTTTGTGTGAACCATATGACCACCGGGGAATGCAGTTGAAATCTAAAGCAGGGATGATATATTTTTAGATGAGATGAAACTACATGATATGGATACAAAGCATGGAAGAGCAAGGGGCAAGCCACGCACAGGAAGAAATGGGAAGACAGAGCAGAAGAATAAAGGAAGAAGAAACACAGGTGGGACAGTGATAAGGATAAATAATAAAAGGAAGAGGAAGAAAAATGGAAAGTACTCTTTCACAAAGAAAGCTAACTGTATTAAATTTACCTTTAGAATTGTAGATGGTGCAGAAGATGCACATATGATGTGGAAGTTAAATGTCTTCTGTCCCTTGCCTTGCCCTTGTCCCTTGACTCATGTATGATAAACATATTTGTCTGCCAGGTGCACCAGTTTGCTCTTTTGAAATAAACAGACATTTTTGTTGTCAAAGATGACATAAAGTTTCAACCACTAAAAATGTACAATGTTCTTAAGGACCCAACCTTTATGAACCTCACACATTCCTGGCCCACCGAATCGGTCTGCACAAAATGTGAGATACTGAAACTGATCCAGGTGTGCTCATTTTGTTGGAAAGTTTTGGAAAGATAGATAGATAGATAGATAGATAGATAGATAGATAGATAGATAGATAGATAGATATTGAATAGCAACAGGTCTGAACGTATTTGTTAGTTGTGTGGAGTTATTTTAACCACAACTGCAAACATAATTAATCACAGTAATTACAATTACACAATTCAAATGGTGATTTTAAGCAGAGTATTTTTCAGCCACAAATAAATCCCCACTTTTCAACAGCTTGTTAAAAATCAAAAGAATGGGCCTTTGTTTTTATTAATTTAGGGGCATATTTATGAAAAGTGGCACTGCACCTAGTGCAGTGTCACTTTTCTTGCGCCCCTTAGTGCCCCCCTAAGGCCACCACGTATGTGCCATATTTAATATACAGCTCACCATGGTGGTAGTTAGGGAACTAGCATCAGAATTTTTTATGCTAGTTCGGCACTTTGCAGGATTAGTATATCCTGCAAAACACCCGATCCCAATTGTAACCAATAGGAGCCTCCTTTTAACACCTGCTCAGAGCAGGCGTTAAAAGTGGCATAAAAAAATGACGCAAAGAAATCTCTCACGGGCGAATCCCTCCTTTGCATACATTATGCCTGGTGTAGGCATAATGTAATGCACAGGGTTACAAACTGGCGCAATGCAGCATTGCGCCACATTGTATACATGGCACAGCATTTTGGGCCATGTAACTCCACATTAGCGTAAAAAAAAAAATGGTAATGAGTTGTTGGAATGGTGCTATTCCTCTTAAATCTAGGCCTTTATACTGATCAACCAACCAAACATCATAGAAATTTAGAAGTGTCATCAACAGCGTACTTAAAAAGAATTTATGGAAATTCCAGAGACAGTTCTCCAACAGCTTTATGCAACTAAGATGAATTTGTATTATCCATCTCTGGAAGGAAGTTGCAAGTTTTTTTCAATTGGCCAACAAATGTGAGCAAAGTTGAACCCTGACATGAGGGGAACCTTGTGGTTGTGTTGTGGAAATAACAGTTGCTGATATGTTGCGCTAAATAGGGTAGAACACTCATGGGCAAGGAATGCTGCAAGATTTGATCTCTGAAATACAGAATCTTCACTTAGGAAGAAGTAAGAAACTCATCACAGTTTGAAAGGTAATGGACACCTTGCGGCACATGGCGCCTTCAAAACTAGCAGGGAGCGGAGGAGCGTTATAGGGTGAACCTGTAAAAGTCTAGTCTAGTTAGGATTTTTTTGAAGAATGACGAGGTGGAATGCTTGGCAAATATTCAATGTGGTATTTCTGTTTTAATAATGTAACCCCTGCTTGAGTAAGTATGTTAATTGGCACTAGAAGATATACATCCACACAATCACCTGCTTAGACAAGCACAATTCTGTGGTCAATGTTAACACTTTCGTTATGATAGATGTTTTACAGCCATAACCAAAATTCCCATTTTTGCTACTCTGTGCACTAAACATATTTGCTGCTAAAGTTGATCATTACTATTTGAAATAGCTGTTGTGGTAGCATTTTAGTTTCAACGCTTGCCATGATAATTGATATCCCTCAATTTCATTAATCTTCATAATATTGCGTTTTTTAAAGCTTGAATCTGCCTAACACAATGTGTTGAAGTAATTTGTAAAAGAGCTCTACAATTGTGAATACTTATAATTAGAGATCATAGTAATTTTATTTTGTCAAGGCCAGATAACAAAACTACCCGTCGGCGAATTGTCAAAAAAGGCGATTCTTTAAAACAGGAGTAAACAACCGGCTGATAACCTCCTTTAATTCATCCCAGGTGAGTGAAGCGTGGGCATGTCAATGCCAGAACCAGCCCTGCAGCTCAATGTATTTTTAATCAGCTTGCGAATTTCTGCTTACAGCCCATCTTTAAAACAAAGCTGACAATAGCAAAATTCATTATCATCCTATCATTTAGCTTAGCGTTGGTCCCAGTTTCAGAAGTCAAATGAATATTGATTTTAGAAAGACATTAACAAACCCAAGTCTTCAATAAATAATGATCTGTTCTTGTTTAATTGGAAAATGTAAATGAGGTGGAGCTTTAGCCTGGATTCATTAGGCTACGTGGTCATCAGCCACATAGCAGCTGGTCATGTGTATCTTTACAAGGAGACTTTAGGGACTACCAGCTGCAGTGCTCTATGGCCCAAACACTCAAGGTTGTTTGTGCATATACACCAGGGCCCATATTTATGTGAAGATTCCATTGCCTTTGTGTTACGCAGGGTGACACAAGGGCAATGCAATCCTTAAGCCAGATTTAGCAAGTCATGGAAGGGCATCTTGCGTGGTCATGCATGGCTTGGTAAATCTGGAGTAATGCAAGGCAGGGCAATTCACTGCATTGCGTTATTCTGCACCAGGAAGGCATCACAAGGCTGGAGAGTGGGTGTTCCATGCATACACCCATAGATTCTGGTGCATTCCCAGATTTACCAGAACAAGCAAACCAGGAACTGCATCAAAATTGTTTACCGCCTTGATGTTGTGCAACACACTTAGGCCCAGATTTAAGAAGCTCTAAAACCACACTAGCGTCATTTTGTTTACCCTAATGTGGTGTTAGGCTTCAAAAATCGCTGTGCCTTATTTACAAAGTGGTGCAATGCATGCATTGTGCCATTTTGTGGCCCCTTATGTTACATTATCCCTGAGCCAGGCACAAAGTATGCAAGGGGGGCGTACCTCCATTGGCGGGGCTGAGAAAATGGTGCAAAGAAATCTAGAGATTCTTTGCACCATTTTTGTGGCGTTTTTAACACCTGTACAGAGCAGGCGTTAAAAGGAGGCAAAACAAAAAAACAATGAGAGAGGGCCCTCCTGAATCTATCACCAAGGGGACAGGGCACTGTGAACAAGGAAAAGCGAAAATCCCCAAAACCTGCAATAATCAATCAATTCAACCTTTGCTACACTCATAAAATCTTAGATACACATCAAACACCCACATCCACTCCACACTGCAGTGATGACTATCCAACGGAAGAATCAGTACAAATGATAATTTAATAAATAAAATAAGATCATGCCACATTCGTATAATCAATCTGTAAAATCCCCATTTGTCTACAACATATGAATACAAAAATATTAAATGAAAATAAAACCCAACACTAAAAACACCACATATAAGAGAAACAAAAGAGCATCAGTAGTCATCTGATGTCTTAAAGCTGTCCAAAATTTGGTATATCCAGGCCAATCAATCTCTACACACACAGTCTATGTTTGTGTCATAGTTTGTGGCCTAATGTGTATGCCTGTGTAGTGCATAACTGTGTCACTGAGGCTCTGCTAATCAGAACCTCAGTGCTTATGCTCTCTCTGCTTTTAAATTTGTCACTGTAGAACAGTGACTTCATTTACCAATTTCAATTGGCACACTGGACCCCCCCTTATAAGTCCCTAGTATATGATACTTAGGTACCCAGGGCATTGGGGTTCCAGGAGATCAACATGGGCTGCAGCAATTCTTTTGCCACCCATAGGGAGCTCAGACAAACCCTTACACGGGACTGCCATTGCAGCCTGCGTGAAATAGTGCACACGCTATTTTAAAGCCATTTTCACTGCACTTAATAAACGTATAAGTCACCTATATGTCTAACCTTCACTTGCTGATGGTTAGGTGCAAAGCTACTATGTGTGAGGACACCCTTGAACTAGCAAAGGTGCCCCCACATAGTTCAGGGCCATTTCCCCAGACTTTGTGAGTGCAGGGACGCCATTACACGCGTGCACTACATATAGGTCAATACCTTCACAATGGTAACTCCCAATATAGCCATGTAACATGTATAAGATCATGGAATTTCCTCCCATTCCAAATTTGGGATTGGAGAGCCAATTCCATGCATCCCGGGGGCTCCACCATGGACCCCCAGTACTGCCAAACCAGCTCTCTGAGGCTTGCACTGCAGCTACAGTTGCTGCCACCTCACAGACAGGGTTTTGCCCTCCTACGGTCTGGGCAGCCCAGTACCAGGAAGGCAGAAGAAAGCAATTCCTCTGAGAACAGGGTGTTACACCCTCACCCTTTGGAAATAGTGTTCGAGGCTAGGGAGGGGTAGCCTCCCCCAGCCTATGGAAATGCTTTGAAGGGCACACATGGTGCCCTCCTTGCATAAATCAGTCTACACTGGTTCAGGGACCCCTTCTCCCCTGCTCTGGTGGGAAACTGGACACAGGAAAGGGAAGTGACCACTGCCCTGTCCATCACCACCCCAGGGGTGGTGCCCAGAGCTCCTCCAGTGTGTTCCAGACTTCAGCCACCTTGCTTTGCAAGGTGTGGGGGCATTCTGAAGGGCTCTGAGTGGCCAGTGTCAGCAGGTGATGTCAGAGACCCCTCCTGATAGGTCCATACCTGAAGAGGTAGCCAATCCCCCTCTCACGGCTCCTTAGGGTCTCTCCTGTGGGTTCTCTTCAGATTCTGCTTGCACGTTTCTTTCAGGAATCCTCTGCAACAACTTCAGGCTCTTCTGACCTCGGATCAACCACAGCCTGCTCTAAAAAACGCTATAACTGCAACAAAGTGTCTACAAGAGACACTTTTCTTCAGCAACCTCAGCTCCAAGTCAGCAACTGCAACAGTTTCCATGGCATGCACGCTCTGCGGACTCCCTGTCTTCATCCTGCACCAGAAGGACCGAAGAAATCTCCCATAGAGTGACGGAGTCACTCCCCTGCTCCAAGCAGTCACATTCCAAGACCAACGGCCAGTACCCTGGGACTCCTCTCACAACAACGATTGTGCTCCGAAGGACACAGAGGGTGGACATCATTGACATAGACTGTGCTGAGGTCCTGCTGACGCAATTTGGAGGAGATAATACCTTGCCTTCCCCGAGAACAATGGTACCCCTGTGTACTGTGTCTTCTTCACTTCCTGAGGGCTCTGTGCACTCTTTGCAAAATTCCTTCATGCACAGCCTGGCCCAGGTACCCAGCACTCCACCCTGTGATGCTCAACTCACTGAGTTGTTCTTCGGTGGCGTGGGACCTTCTTTTGTTGTGCTGCATCAACCGTGTGTTGCACCTTCTTTGAACCTGGATCCTGCCGCTTCTGGGGGTGCTGCCTGGCATCCTGAGGGCTCTCTAAAGTGCTGAGAGCCCCCTCTTCCTCCTCACACAGAGTTGAGGCCCTCAGGTCCCTCCTGGGTCCATTTAGTGCCATTTTGCAAAAAACGCACTTCTGTCGTAGCCAAGGCTTGTTGGCACCTTCAAATACAAAATCTCATCTGCAACAATCTTCAAGCTGTGGGACATCTTATTGATCATGCAAGAACCTGCTGGCATCTTCCAAGGATGCATTTCTGCAGTCTTCAACTAAACAGGGACTCTTCTTTTGCAGCCTCTTCTGGGTTGGCAGGGGCTCGTGTCCTTCCTGGAACGTCTTTTGACTTCTGGACTTGGTCCCCTTCCTTTGCAGGTGTTCAGGTCCAATAATCCAGCAGTTTTTCTTTGCAGACTTGTTGGCTGCTACAAAATCCCAAAAATGAGGTGTAGTATGTCCTGAGGAAACTTGCTTTACTCTGGCTTTTCTGGGCTCTGGGGTGGGGTAATTTACTTACCTTTACTGTATTCTTACTGTCCCAGTGATTCTGCACACACTACACTTGTCTAGGGGGGAATTCAGGATTCACATTCCACTTTTGTAGTATATGGTTTGTGTTGCCCCTAGACCTATTTTCTCCCATTGCCTTCTATAGGATTTCCTACTGTTTGCATTGTTCTATGACTATTTACTTGTCTAATTTTGGTGTCTAGGTTATATATTGTGTATACTACTTACCTCCAGAAGGAGTATTGTCTCTAAGATATTTTTGGTACAGTGTCACCCAAATAAATATCTTTATGTTTGGTAACACTGAGTTTTGTCTTTACTTGTGTATACGTACTGTGTAACTATAAGTGGTATTGCATGAGCTTTGCATGTCTCCTAGTTCAGCCTAAGCTGCTCTGCTGTAGCTACCTATATCAGCCTAAGCTGCTAGAACACTACTACATTCACTAACAAGGGATAACTGGACCTGGTGTAAGTACCCAAGGTACCCACTACAAACCAGGCCAGCCTCCTACAGAAAGATGAACTATGGTGGAGGATCGTGGACAGTGTCAACACCGAGGGACAGCACACCAGAAATGGGACAACATCAGGAAGATGTGGAACGACCTGCGGGGGAAGGTACGTTCCATTGCAGCAAGACACCAACTCGCTGTACAGTGGACTGGCGGTGGACCCCCTCCGCCTCCCCCACAACTAACAACATGGGAGGAGCAAGTCTTGGCAATCATGCATCCTGAGGGCCTGGTCGGAATAGTAGTAGGAGGACTGGACTCTGGTAAGAGTCAACTCTATACTACTACTACCACCCTACCTGCATGCCATCGCATACTGCCACCCTCACCCTCACTCCTATCACTCCACCACCTCCCACTACCCCAACCATCACATCTCACTCATCCCAATGCCAAGACCTGCATGACCACTCACATCCCTGCATGGACACTCATCACTACAGCATGCACACTATAGAGAACTAATCATCCCACCATACACCAATGTACACAAGTGAAAGCTGCCAGGGAAAATACAAACAACCCACTGATGCACAATATGTCACACACAGAATCAATAACACAGAATTTACATCCCCACAAGTATCCCAACCAATGTCAGCAGAGAAGAGGTGCCAGCACTATCCAGTCCCCCAACTGAAGAGGCCCACAGTGATCACAGCAGCTCTGGTCGCCTGGATCTGCTTGACCAACCTGGCCCATCAGGGACCACTGCACAGGTGGTTACACAGTCCCAGTACACACCACCACAGAGCCTCCCCCACCTGAAAACACAAGCACAGCACCCACCCAGAGTACCCATACCTCTGTCCCCAGGACATGTCAATCAGCAGTGTGTCAACCACTACAGGGACCCCAGGGCACACCTTATACCCAAGACAATCAGGGACCTGGGGTCAGTGGCAGTGGGCACACGGTTCAGGGGACAGAGGCACAGGACAGCAGGGAAACTGGGAGGACTGCTGTGCACCAGGGAGAGGACAGGCCCAGGGAACTGACTCTCCAGGAGGTACTTGCAGAGATCCTGGGAGACTACCAACATTCCCAGGATATGCTTGGCCAGATCTTGGACAACATGCAGGAGAACAGGGGGCTACTGGAGGGACAGTACCAGGGGATTTGGGAGGACTTGCAGGCCATCAACACCACCCTGATCTCCATAGCAGGGGTGCTGGCAGACATGGCCAACATTATGAGGGAGGCAGTCTCACAACAGCGGACCTGTGCCACTAGCCAGACATCTGAACTGCCTTCATCCTCCGGTGCCACTAGTGGACAGGAGACCCCACCACAGGACCAACAGGCCACCAGCACCCCTCCCCCTGCAGAAGGTGAACCACCCCGCAAACGTTCCCTGCGATCTAGGCAGACGCCAGAGACTATTGCCAAGAACACCACCAGATAATGAGACTCTCCTGTTTGTCCACCTTGTTTCCCACTCAGTCACCCTGTCCACCTTGAACTGCCATTGCTCCCCATCTTATGTCCCCTTGGACAATGCACCTGTGCACCAAACAGACTGGAACAATGCCCTGGACTTCCCCCCATCATCACCCCATCCCAATGTACTTGCCCCTCTTCTTATTAGCACTTCAATAAACACCCTTTGAAAAAATACAAGTATGGAGTATGTCAATTTGTTTAAGTATGTATTCGTTTAACCAGGTTCAGACATTGCAATTCAACTGTACAGTAATGTTCACATTGGAAAGACCTGTATTTGGCTTCAGAGATCACACCAGGAGCGATAGTGGGGCACCAACATCTGCAAAATGAATTGCCAAAGGGTACAGTGAGAGAACATAGAAGTGGGATATAACAGCATGCCAGTGCCAAAGATGATCTAAATAATGAAATGAAATGTGAAGTAACACTGTCTTACCTCAGTGTCATTGGAAGTATTGTCGTATCACTGCTGTTCTATTGTCCTTATCCTCTGCCTCCTCATCCTCACTGTCCACAGGGTCCACTGCTGCCACACGTCCATCTCCAGCCTCCTCCTCCTGCAGAAAAAGCACATGGCATCTCAAGGCAAGGTTGTGCAACATGCAGCATGCCACGATTATCTGGCAGACCTTCTTGGGTGTGTAGCACAGGGATCCCCCAGTTAAATGGAGGCACTGGAACCTGGCCTTCAGGAGGCCAAAGGTCCTTTCAATTATCCTTCTTGTTCACCCATGTGCCTCATTGTAATGTTCTTCTGCACTTGTCTTGGCATTCCTCACAGGGGTCAGTAGCCATGAAAGGTTGGGGTAACCTGAGTCACCTGCAAATATCGAGGGACAACATTTAGACACACACTATCCTATTTTTGGCCCACACCATACACCAACACCTACTGGGTGGGAACCAGGGCTCACCTATTAGCCATACCCAGTGCCTCTGTAGTTGGGCAATCACATTTGAGATGCTTTTATTCCTCAGGACAAATGTGTCATGCACCAACCCTGGATACTTAGTATTGACATGGGAGATGTACTGGTACGCCAAGCACACCATCTCTACACTCATGGAGTGGAAACTCTTACAATTTCTGAACACCTGTTCATTTTGCCGGGGGGGGGGGAACAAATGCAATATGAGTTCCATCAAACGCTCCCCTTATGTTGGGGATATGTCCTATTGTATAGAAGTCGGCCTTCACTGTTGGCAAATCCTCCACCTGGGGAAAAACAATGTAGCCGCACAAGTGTTTAATCAGGGAAGACAACACTCTCGTCAACACTATTGAGAACATTGGCTGTGACATTCCTGCTGCCAAGCTGACTGTCACTTGGAAAGAACCAGTTGCCAAGAAATGGAGCACAGATAGGACTTGCGCAAGAGGGGGGATCCCAGTGGGTTGATGGATAGCAGATATCAGGTCAGGCTCCAACTGGGCACACAGCTCTGTGATTGTGGCCCTGTCAAGTCTATAGGTGAGGATAATGTGCCTGACCTCCATTGTTGCTAAGTCCACCAGGGGTCTGTACACGAGGGTATGTCTCCATTTCCTATTCATCCGCAGCGGTTGCAGGCTACGGAACAAAATAATGAGGAGCTGGTCACAAAATGACCATTGGAGCCACAACAGTACAATGCATGATGTTAATTTGTAATGGTTAAATGGGATTTGTCCTGTTTGTCCTATTTTTAACTGTAACACAGTTATTATCCAGGGCCTACCCCCCCCTCAAATGGCGTCTGTCTGTCCTGTGTGGAGGGACAGGTGGAAGTGAGGTAATTCCGCTGACGTTGTGCACCGTTGTGGTAGGCGGTCGGGAACCGCTGTGCAACTCCTCATTGGTTAACAGTGGGCCCTATGGGGTACAGTAGCCAATGATGATGTACGCCGGCGGTGACGGTGTGCACCGCCGTGGACGTGACTGCCATTTTCTATCTGATCCCTCACTTGCTACCTGACCTTCAGCAGGAGAGGACCAACACTGCATGTGCTGCTTTGTCCAGTGTCTGGAATCTACCTTGGCCCTTGTGACTGGGGAAAGGGCCCCTGCCTTCATCTCAACGGAGTTGGAATGACTGGTAGTTGGGGTCCTATCCCAGTATAGACTGCTGTATGGGCCTCCAGACCAACAGGTGTAGGCACAATGCATGTAGCATGAATGCATGGAGTGGTGTGTGTGAAGGCCTCGTGTGGGGGGGTGGTTGGATGTCCAGTGGGCAACATACAGCTTGTGTGCTGGGCCATATGTGTGTAAATGGTGATGTGAAGGGGTATGGTGGGCCATAAGTGTAACAGGCAGGACAGTTTGACTAATACCATTTCCTGTGTGTATTTCCTCTGCAGGTCAGTGCCCATCAAAAGAAGGGTAAATGGCATGCCATCGCCAACGACGTGCGGACCCTGGGGGTCTACAGCAGGCGGGGCACCCACTGTCGGAAATTATGGGAGGACCAGAGATGCTGGGCACGAAAGACACCGGAGGCCCCGCTGGGGATGGCCTCCCAACGAGGAAGGGGTACCCATCGAACCCTGACCCCCCTGATGGCCTACATACTGGTGGTGGCCTATCCGGAGCTGGATGGGCACTTGAGGGCATCACAGCAGCCACAAGGGGGTGAGTACAGTGCCCATCATTACAACTTACACATGGTAGGCTGGTACCTGTTGAGACGGGCCACTCACCTGAAAAGCAGGATGTCTGCAGGGGCGATGGTATGCCCCTCGACCTCCTGGAACACCTCTTGGAACTTCCTGGTGGACACAGAAACCTCGGCAGGTGCCCCAAAAGGAAAGGGGGAGTGGAAGAGAAAGAGACAAAACACTGCCATGTCTTGCCGGTTCAGCCAGGCACCCTGTATCTTCGGGGGGGGCAGGTCGTTGTTGACAGAGTGATGGTTGAGTTAGTGCACTCAACTTCCTTGAAACTGAATCTCTCTTTCTGATATGCGCACGGAAGTGCTAGAAGAACACCGGGATGCTCCAGCACTTTTCTTGGATAATAACTGTTGACACAATTACAAACACTGCATTACCAAAAACCCAAACTGAGTACCATAACAATAAGTAGTGCAACACTAGGGCTGGCTTCACAGAGATTCACTGTTGCACACTACAATTAGAACTGTGGTTGCACTTATCATGCACACGAAAGACAAACAAGGGCATCGATTATAGCATGTATAACTTTCCTGCATGCATAGGGTTAAACTAAAAGGAACAAAAACAATCCAAGAAATACAAATGTCCACTCTGGGTTTAAACAGTTAGGGTGGCACAGTTAGGTTTGGTTTCACTGTGTGTGTGAACAACCCTTCCAAAGCAAATTCCTCAAACCTTGAACACAGGCATGAATGACACAATTTAAATCCAAGAGTTATGCTATTAGAGAAAGAAAAGTCACGTAAATGCTCTTTTAAAATTGCTCTGTCACTTTTTGCAGTACTTGAGCTCAAGCAGATTTCCTGAAGCACATTTAGGCAAGTAACTACAATAATAATTTAGAATGTTGAGAAATGTATTTGTCCCTTCAAGATGAACACTTTGCCAAAATATGAGGTCTGAAATACAGCAGCTATTCTAGGAAAGCGCTGAGCTAAATGAAAAAACTCCCTGGAGAATACTAGTCACTTAGCTGCAATCTTTTCCGGAATGCTGGAGGAATGCCTGTTGTCAGCTGGTACAGGAACGAAGAAAAGAATTGCCTTAAAAGTCTTGAATACAAGGATGACAGCAGGGGCTGGACTGCCAAATCAGATGCTGAGATCAGGAGGCAAAACAAAGCCAAGCAGGGAGGCATGCTTCACTCTGCTATTTAAAACCAATCAGGAAAGCAGTTGAGTTTCCACATGTGGATGAGTTACCACGCCCAATTAAAAGCACATGTCTACACTTGATCACATTAGTAAACAAGCATTGGTAAAACAAGCATTGATAAAACCAATTATGTAACACAGCACATTATGTTTACTTAGAAACATGAAGGTTTAACCAAGAACAGAGATATGATTTTAACCCTAATCCCTGGAGATGCTGACAGATAACGCAGGAGGCACCTTGGGGATTCCTGACAGTACCCGGGTGGGGAATGTGTGTCAGTGGGTGCCCCTAGGCCAGGCCTGACATTGCTGAGTAGGTCCCATGTTGGCTAGGGTTCTGAAGTGATAATTCTGCTCCCTAGCTCGTAGACATCCACAACTGGTCAGGGCTGTGTGGGTCCCAGGTGTGCTGCATTTTGTGGTCTGTCCCCCTCTCCATGCCTTGGTGGCTAGCATTATAACTGGTAGTGCAGTGCATAGTGTTTAGGGCTGTTTCCTGTGTGTGAGGGTGGTGTGTATGCCAACGGTGGTGTTGGAGCAGCCATTGACCCAGTGTATCCTTTGTCTCTTCCCCCCTTTTTGCTTTGTCACCCTGTCCATATGTGCATTAGCATCATCTGGTGGAGGAGCAGAGGCACTGGCGACGGAGGGAGCTGCATCCAATAGGACTCGGGAGGCAGAGTCCACGGATGCTGAGGGCACCAGTTTGACCGAGGGCGAGGGGAGCACCACTGCGGAGACTGGAGGGGACAGTTCGGACATAGATACCTCCTCCAATGGAAGCTCCCTGGTGGTGGCGGACACCGCTTTGCCCACCCCAGCTACAGGTACAGCCACCACCCCCATACCAGCAAGCACTGCCCTCCTAGCACCCCCTCAGTGAGTTGCCCTTGCCCGCTCCGCCAGGATGGTGGGCATCTCCTTCGCCCAGGCTCCTCAGGCCGTGCCTCAGTTAGCCCTGCTGCCCTGAGTGAGGAGGCTTTTGACTTCCTGAGATCCATCTCTGTAGGGCAGTCAGCCATTGTGAATGCCATCCAGGGGCTGGCAGCCCAGATACAACAGACTAATGCATTCCTGGAGGGAGCATTCACACTGGCTTGGCAGCCAACAGAGATCAATCCAGGATCTGGCAACCTCTCTGATGGCAGCCATTGTCCCTGTTTCCACCCTCCCCCCTCCAATTTCCTTTTCCCAATACCATTCTCCTCAACCCCAACCTATGCCAAACACACAGGCAGACGAGCATGCACATGAGACAACACACAAGAGTGGCACAGGCAAACACAAGCACCAGACATCATCCCAGAGGCACTCACACAAACACCATCCAGATGCAGACATACCAACATCCACAATTTCCACTGACTCCCCCTCCTCCTCTTCCACCTCCCTCCCAGTTCCGTCTACACTCATAACTTCATGCACTACATCTTCATCCACTACCAAGGTACACAAAAGCAATCACTCAGACACCCCACAGCCATCCACCTCACAACAGCATCCAGCCCATGCACCTGCACCCAAACACAGCAGACAGATACCTCCTACAACCACTTCCTCTTCCTTTACTCCCAAACCTTCTCCCTCTCCCCACCCCAATGTCCCTAAGAAGTTTTTCCTCTCCACCATTTACCTCTTCCCTACCCCTCCCCCATCCTTCACATATGGCCATGGTGGCAATAACCAGGCAAGCACCTCGGCCACCCAGTGCACAGGCCCAGTAGTCTCCACGCCCACTCTTGGTGGGAAAGGATCCAGGGCACATCTCCAGATGTTGAAGGAGCCTGCACCAGGCAGTCTCAAGGAAAGGGTGCCTGCCTCAGCTGCGGGCTGGAAGACCAATCACCTACCCCAACTGCTGCTAGGAAGGGCAAGGAGCCTGCCCCAGCTGCTGCCAGGAAGGACAAGGAGCCTGGCCAGGCTGATGCCAGGAAGGGCATGGAGCCAGCCCCAGATGCTGCCAGGAAGGGCAAGGAGCCAGATACAGCTGCTGCCAGGAAGGGCAAGGAGCCAGCTGCAGCTGCTGCCAGGGAGGGCAAGGAGCCAGCCACAGCTGCTGCCAGGAAGGGCAAGGAGCCAGCACCAGCAGGCAGGAAGGTTAAGGGGCCTGGTGCAGGGACTCTGACTGAACCCCCACCACCAATCATGGTTGTGCAGCTGTCCAAGGCTGCAGGGGATGGGCTGGAGCTTCCCCCCACCACCAGCAGCAGCAGCACCACCACTACCACCAGTGGGCAGCCATCTCAGGCTGCAGGGGATGGGCTGGAGCTTCCCACCACCACCACCACCACCACCACCAGCAGCGGCAGCACCACCACCAATGGGCAGCCATCCGAGGCTGCAGGGGATGGGCTAGAGCTTCCTCCCACCACCACCACCAGCAGCAGCAGCATCACTACCACCACTGAGCAGCCATCACTGCTGGTGGACGGTATTTAGTTCTGCCTCCATGGGCTGCTGTGCGGCCTGGCCCCTGCAATTCCAGTGGGTATGACACCCACCTGTGAGACTGTGACTTTGCACTCCCCAGGATCAAGAGCACAGGGAATGATGTCTCCTTCAAAACCAGTGGGTAAGACGACCACTAACCCCAGCCTCCCCAGGATCAAGAGCACAGGGCACGATGCCCCCTCCAGAACCAGTGGGTAAGACACCCACCTACCCCAGCCTCCCCAGGACAGAGAACAGGGCATGTTGCCCCCTCCAGAGCATGTGGGCAAGTCACCCACTTGAGAGACTGTGGCCTTGCACTCCCCAGGACGGAGCACAGGGCATGTTGCCCCCTCCGGAGATGTGGGCAAGTCACCCACTAGAGAGACTGTGGCCTTGCACTCCCCAGGACCAAGAACAGGGCATGTTCCCCCCTCCAGAACCAGTGGTCTTGTTCCATCTGCCTGATAAGGTGCTTCCCCATTCCCAGTCCCCCTGAGGTGCCTCTTTGTTTTCCAACTGATGCCCCTGAAGTGTTCTCTTCGTGTTGGTGCTGGTGACAAGTATGGCCCATGCACAATGAGGATTGGGCAGTGTCCCTTGAACTGTTCATATGTATATACCAGTTACATTGCATTTTTGTATTGCTACTGTGTTGATATTACTACACTCACTTTAGCACATTCTTGTTGTCCATGAATCATTCCTCAGGGGTATGGGGTAAATATGTGTTATTACTGCAGCTGATTGTGTGTATGGGATTGGGTGTGTGTGTGTTGCATGTGTGTGTCACTCTCTTCCCCCCGTGTGCTAGGCGGCTGTACTCACTGTACTCGTCGTCACTGTCATTGGTGTTCGTGGTGGAGCAGGGCATAGAAAATCAGTGGAAATATTTGCAGCCCGCGATCCATGCTTCTCCCCTGTGTCTCCAAAGGTGAGTGCTCTGACTTCTGAGCTCTGTTTCCGCCAGGCTTTTGATGTCGTTGGTACAGCCCCGGACAAGGTGGCGGTTTCCTGTCTTATAATACAGTGGGCAAAACATTGACTTCCGCCTGGCTGTAGGCGGCTACTGCAGTGGCAGCTCTTGTTTCCGCCCTGGCGGTCAGTGTGGTAAAATGGCTGTCTATCTGAGTTCTCGCCGCCATGGTCATAATTTGGCGGTAGTTACCGCAAGCCTGTTGGCGGTATTACAGCCACTTTATCACCGATTGCCTGGTTGTAATGAGGTCTATAATGCTACAAAATTGCACTATGATTTTTATTCTGTTCCTAGAATCCATGCAGCGTTTTAAACGTTGTCCATGTAAATTTAGCTCATACACGCAGATAGCTTTTTCTACATGTTTTAATCCACTTTTCGTCCAGCATTAAATTCATTTCCAGGTTGGAAAAGGTCAGGGAACACACAGGAACGGCAGAGTGCGTCGGGTAAGGTTTTTCTCCATGGGGAATAATGCACTCATATTAATGGTATTTTCATTTTCTGTTGTGCCTACGGAAAGTTCTTCATGTTAAAGTTCACAAAAGATTTCCAGAAATTGCTATAGGTTATTGTTAGAAACGGGGTATTTGGTTGGCAGTCAGGTTACCCCCTGTCCAAGCAAGGACCCTCACTCTAGTCAGGGTAAAAGAGAATCACCCTCAGCTAACCCTGTTACCCCCTTGGTTGCTTGGCACAAGCAGTAGGCTCAGCTTCAGAATGCTAGGTGTAAAGTATTTGTACCAACACACACAGTAACTTAATGAAAACACTACAAAATGACACAACACAGGTTTAGAAAAATAGAGAATATTTATCTAAACAAAACAAGACCAAAATGACTAAAAGCCACAATACACAAGTCAAGTTATCAATTAAGAATAAAAAAGAGTCTTCATGTAATTTTAAACACACACTAACACTGTTAGCGTGAAAATGTACCTTGGGTGCGTTAAAAATAACCCAGCACAGGTGAGTGGGCGTCAAAAAGGGCTTGCAATGCGTCGATTCCACTCACAAGCAGGACCTTGCGTCGTTCCTCCTTTCGGTGGGTCGGGTGCGTTGTTTCTTCTCTCTACAGGAGAGCGATGCATTGATCCGGTCAGCACTCTTGGGTCTGGGCAGGCCTTGTGTTGTCTTTACACACCCAGTGGTACATGCATTGTAAATCCAGCCGCACCATGATCCTAAAACCACGCAGCGCGGGTTGCGATGTCACCAGCCTCCGTCAACGATGCTGCGCGTCATTTCTCCAGCTCCGTGCGTCAATTCTTCAGTCGCGTTGCAGACGATCGACGATTTTCAGCTGCGAAGCCGACAGCGCATCGATTTTTCAGCCGCAGATCGGAGTTGCGTTGATCTTTTCCCTGCACGGCGTTCAGTGAGTGGATTTCTTCGTCTTAGGCTGCCAGCTTCTCCTTTCAGGGTCCTAGGAACTGGATGGGCACCACTTGGCAGAGTAGTAGTCTCTCCAGAGACTCCAGGTGCTGGCAGAGAGAAGTCTTTGCTGTCCCTGATACTTCAAACAACAGGAGGCAATTTCTAAATCAAGCCCTTGGAGATCTTCACAAGATGGAAGGCACACAAAGTCCAGTCTTTGCCCTCTTACTCTGGCAGAAGCAGCAACTGCAGGATAGCTCCTCAAAGCACAGTCACAGGCAGGGCAGCCCTTCTTCCTCAGCTCTTCAGCTCTTCTTCAGGTAGAGGTTCCTCTTGTTTCCAGAAGTGTTCTAATGTCTGTGGTTTTGGGTGCCCTTCTTAAACCCAATTTCTCCTTTGAAGTAGGCCTACTTCAAAGCAAAGTCTCTCTCAAATGTGAAATCCTGCCTTGCCCAGGCCAGGCCCCAGATACTCACCAGGAGGTTGGAGAGTGCATTGTGTGAGGGCAGGCACAGCCCTTTCAGGTGTGAGTGACCAATCCTTCCCTTCCTCCCAGCACAGATGGCTCATCAGGATATGCAGACTACACCCCAGCTCCCTTTGTGCCACTGTCTAGTTTGAGGTGCAAACAGCCCAACTGTCAAACTGACCCAGACAGGGAATCCACAAACAGGCAGAGTCACAGAAATGGTATAAGCAAGAAAATGCTCACTTTCTAAAAGTGGCATTTTCAAACACACAATCTTAAAATCAACTTTACTAAAAGATGTATTTTTAAATTGTGAGCTCAGAGACCCAAACTCCACATGTCCATCCGCTCCCAAAGGGAATCTACACTTTAATCAGATTTAAAGTTAGCCCCCTTATTAACCTATGAGAGGGACAGGCCTTGCAACAGTGAAAAACAAATTCAACAATATTTCACTGTCAGGACATATAAAACACATTACTATGGCCCTCATTACAACCTTGGTGGTCTTTTAAAAAGTGCTGGCGGTATTCCAGGCTCCCTATTATGACTTTTCCGCTGGGCTAGCGGACGGGAACAGTGTTACCGTCCGTTGTCCAGCGGAAAAGTCACATCAACATTGCTGCCGGCTCGTAATAGAGCCGGCGGCACTGCTGATGTGCAGCGGATGCAGTAGCGCCTGTTGCACATTTCAATGCCCGAAATTCGAGCAGTAAAATGCGCGGGGGAGCTATGCCTGGGGGCCCCTGCACTGCCAATGCAGTGCAGGGGCCCCCAGGGGCACCTCAAGTCCCCCTTACCGCCAGCCTTTCCATGGCGGTGTTTACCGCTGTGGCCAGGCTAGCGGTATGTTGGAGGGGCCGGCGGTATGGCCGTGGCTATCGCGCCACGGACATAATTGCTGGCGGTATGTTGGAGGGGCCGGTGGTATGGCCGTGGCTATTCCACCATGGTCATAATTGCTGGCAGAACACTGTCAGCCTGTTGGCGGTGTTACCGCCAGCTTACCGCCGGCCACGAGGGTCGTAATGAGGCCCTATATGTCCTACCTTAACCATACACTGCACCTTGCCCTTGGGGCTACCTAGGTCCTACTTTGGGGGTGTCTGACATGTAAGAAAAGGGAAGGTTTAGGCCTGGCAAGTGGGTACACTTGCCAAGTCGAATTTATAGTTAAAACTGCACACACAGACACTGCAGTGGCAGGTCTGAGACATGATTACAGAGCTACCTATGTGGGTGGCACAACCAGTCCTGCAGGCCCACTAGTACATTTGATTTACAGGCCCTAGACACCTCTAGTGCACTGTACTAGGGACTTATAAATAAATCAAATATGCCAATCATGGATAAACCAATCAAAAATACAATTTACACACAGAACATATACACTTTAGCACTGGTTAGCAGTGGTAAAGTGCTCAGAGTTCAAAAACCAACAGCAACAGGTCAGAAGAAATAGGAGGCAGGAGGCAAAAAGATTGGGGATGACTCTGCATAAGCAAAAAGCTGCAACAGTTTTTCTTCTAACACCCAGATGTCTTCATCCACCGAAGCGAACAGTCACAAGGGTGCAGATTAGACATTGGGAACATTGGAATTATGCCAGCGTAGTTCACATAGTATCACGATTTTTCCATTCTTCCTCTTAAATAACATATCACCATTATGTCACTTTGCATAATTATAGAATAAATATAGCGCAAGAGTGTAGGAACAATGCAAACGACCAGAATGGTAGCCACTGCTGTTCACTTGTGTTTTGAAGCTATTCATTTACTCTGAAATTGCTTTCTGTCATCCAAAATTGATGAGAGGACACATTTCACAGTGATCTCTAACTCCAAATGCCAGACATGTAATTGGGCATCATTTTCCAAAAGGTTGGTGTAATTATCGAAGCAAATTATGTGAATTTCACACAATGAAAATTTCTGAATTATTTTAAGAATTAGGCCTAAACTTTTAAATCTGCAGTAGACGATATTGCAGAATACAGAAACTCTTACAAACATTAGCATATGTAGAATTGGTAGATAAAATGAAATAGCATCTGTAAGTTAATAATTCAGGGGGTGCAATAAACCCTGCACTTTAGCTATAAAATGTGGCTAATATTAAAGAACAAGGAAAAGCAAAGCAAATTGATTTAGTAAACTTAGGGGGAGATTTATGAAAAGTGTCGCTGCACATAGTGCAGCGCCACTTTTCTTGTGCCCTTTAACACCCCCTAACCTCACCATGTGTACGCCATATCTAAGATACCGTGCACCATGGTGGCAGTTAGGGAACAAGCGTCAAAATTTTTTACGCTAGGTTGCCGCTTTGCAGGATCAGCCACAAATATTTAGATGCTAATTCTGCAAAGCATCCAGAGGCCCATTGAAAACAATGGTGGCCTCCTTTTAACGCCTGCTCTGAGC
Organism: Pleurodeles waltl; assembly: GCF_031143425.1. Classification (NCBI taxonomy): domain Eukaryota; kingdom Metazoa; phylum Chordata; class Amphibia; order Caudata; family Salamandridae; genus Pleurodeles; species Pleurodeles waltl. The sequence continues at coordinate 172,058,608 of NC_090438.1, forward strand.
AAGTGTTAAAAGTGCAGAAAAAAATGACACAAAGAAATATCTTATATTTCTTTGTACCCTTTTTTAACCCCCCCTTTGCATACATTGTCCCTCAGTACAACCCTGGTGGTCGTGTTAAAGCGGAGGTAATACCGCCAGCAGGCCGGCAGTAAAAAAAATGGGAACACGACCACTACTGAAACCGCCAACACAGACAGCCACTTTAACATTCCGACCGCCATGGCGGTAGCAACAAACGCCGCGGCTGTAACCGCCAACAGACAGGCGGAAGACAATGCACTGCCCACCCCATCACAACCAACCAATCCGCCAGCTTTTTGGGGGCAGTACCAACGCCATCAAAAGCACGGCAGAAACAGTCTTTGGAGGGGAAACCACTCACCTTCCGACAATCAACAAAGAACCAGGACGCCATGGAGCCCGAGCTGCAGGTCCTGCCGATGCTGGTCTATCTCCTCATACACGAGGAATATCAAAGGAGGGGGCGGTGACGACCACGGTGAGTATTGCACCTAGTACACAGGGGAGGTGGGGAGGAAAACGAGAGTTACACACACACACGCAACACGCAATACCCCCACCTCAACCCCCACCCACAACACCATACACACAAATACATGCCTCAACATTACATTTACACCCCGTTACCCCCTGGAAGAACACAAGGACAAAAGGAATTGAGTTAAATCAGTGATATATTAGAAATAGGCAGATATACTTAACCAATAGAAAAACAGTATATACAAATATTTACAATATGTACAGAAGGCCGTACACTGTCCATTGCAAATGTCCGTGGCCCACTGGGCCAAAAATCATGGGCCAAGCCCACACTTGACTTGTGCCTCAAAACGGAGAGAACAATGCAGGGGCATCAGCTCGAAAACACACAGGCACCTCAGGGTGATGGAAGGGGGGGCACCTCAGCCAGAAGATGGAATAATGCCACTGCCCCTCGAGGGGGCTCCATGCCCACTCCGTGGTCCCGGGGAGTGCAAAGCCACAGTCTCTCAAGTCTCTCAAGTGAGTGGTTTGCCCACTGCTTGGTCCTGGGGAGTGTAAAGCCACAATCTCTCTAGTGAGTGGGTTGCCCACTGCTTGGTCCTGGGGGGTGTAAAGCCACAGTCTCTCTAGTGGGTGGGTTTCCCACTGCTTGGTCCAGGGGAGTGCAAGGCCACAGTGTCTCTAGTGGGTGAGTTGCCCACTGCTTGGTCCTGGGGAGTGCAAAGCCATAGTCTTTCAAGTGGGTGGGTTGCCCACTGCTTGCTCCTGAGGGGTGCAAAGCCACAGTCTCTCAAGGGGGTGGCCTCTCCACTGCTTCTGGAGGGGGCTTTGTGCCCAGTCTGCTTCATCCTGCCAAGGATAGGGGGAGTGGATGTCTTTCACCACTGGTTCTAGAGGGGGTTTTGAGTCCAGTCTGGTTCATCCTGCCAAGGATAGGGGGAGTGGATGCATTTCTTCACTGGTTCTGGAGGGGGCAAGTGCCCAGTCTGCTTCATCCTGCCAAGGATAGGGGGAGTGGATGCCTTTCTCCACTGGTTCTGGAGGGGGCTTTGTGCCCAGTCTTCTTCATCCTGCCAAGCATAGTTGGAGTGGATGCCTTTCTGGATTGGTTCTGGAGGGAGCTTTGTGTCCAGTGATGCTGCACTTGGGGTGTGGTAGTTCACATTCCCTCACCTGGGTGTCTGAGGCACGAGATTTGCAGGGAACAGGTAATATGATACTCCATGGAGGCAGGGCCAAACTCCATCCTGCGGCGACTAAGGCTGAAAACTGGTGGTAGTGCCTGTGCTGGTGGGGGTGCTTCCAGTAGTGGTGGGAGGCTCCAGGCCGTCTCCTGCAGCCTCGGACGGCTGCCTACTGGGGCTGCTGCTGCTGACAGTTGTTGTGGCAGCAGTGGGGCAGGTGGCAGGGCAGGTGGTTGTGCTTGCGGCGGTGCTTGCCGTGTTACAGGTGGCAGGGCTGTTGGTTCTGATGGTGGGCAGCAGGCCCTCACCTGGAGCCTCCGAGGCATGAAGTGCCTTGCTTTGCCTTTTCTGTCCCTTTCTCACCTTGGCATAGGCTGCTGGGATCTTGGCACTGGCAGCTGAAGTTTTGGAGGAGGCCTTGTTTGGTGGGTCGTGCTCCTTGGTCGTGCTGCATGCTGGCCCCTTATTCACCTTGGCAGGTGGCGGAATGGGCTGGTCCTTTGCAGGCGTCGGTGGTACACTGCCTGGCCTGACAGGTGCCCCCTTTGATCCTCTCAGAGTTGCAGGCACCACAGCAGACGCCAAATTGGTAGCTGAGGTGCTGGCCTGGGATCTGGATACCCTGGCCCGAGGGGAAGGACAGGGGATAGAGTGGGTAGGGAAGAGGTCAACGTTAGCCAGGAAAGGTTTTTTAGACACACTGGGATGGGAAGACGTAGGGGGCTTGGAAGTGGAGGAAGAGGGAGTGGTTGTAGGAGGTCTGTCTGCTGAGTTTGGGTGAAGGTTCATGGGCTGGATGATGTTGTGAGGTCGATGCCTGTTGGGTGGGTGGGTGCTTGCGTTTGTGTACTTTGGGAGGAGGTGTCACAAACACACTTTGAGAAGACACAGGGGACGTGTGCATGGTTTTGGACTGCCAGTGATGGGTGTGTTTTGATGGGCGTGCTGGTGATGGAGGTAGTGGATGAGGATGTAGTGCATGCAGGTGTGATGGAGACGATACTGAGAGCGAGGTGGATGATGAGGAGGAGGGGGACACAGTGGAGGCAGTGGATGTTGGTGTTTGTGCATGGGCATGGTGCTTGTGTGAGTGCCTGTGAGATGAAGTGTGGTGCTTATGTTTGCCTGAGCCACTTTTGTGTGTTGATTTGGGTGAATGCTGGTCTGAAGGTGTGCTTGGGATAGGCTGAGGTTGAGGGGATTGGGACTGGGTAGAGGAAATTGGAGGGTGGAGGGCTAGATGTTCAATGGCTGCCATCAGTGCTGAGGCCAGAGCCTGAAATGCTCTCTGTTGGGCTGCCACGCCAGAGTGAATGCCCTCCAGGTATGCATTTGTTTGTTGCAAATGCCTCTCGACACCCTGGATGGCATTCAGAATGGTTGACTGACCAACAGTGAGGGATCTCAGGAGGTCAATAGCCTCCTCACTGAGGGCAGCAGGGCTGACTGGGGCAGGGCTTGAGGTGCCTGGGGTGAAGGAGATGCCCACCCTCTTGGGTGAGCGGGCACAGGAAACACGCTGAGCGGCTGCTGGGAGGGCGGTGCTGGTAGGGGGGGTGGCAGCTGTACCTGTTGTTGGGGTGGGCACAGAGGTGTCTGCAACCGCCAGGGAGCTGCCATCGGAGGAGGAGTCGATGTCTGTGGTCTCCCCTCCTGTCCCCGTCGTGGTGCTCCCCTCGCCCTCCATCCCACTGGTGCCTTCACCCTCGGTGGATTCGGCCACCAGGCCCATGTGAGATGCAGCTCCCTCCGTCGCCTGTGCCTCTGCTCCTCCACCAGATGATGCTAGAGCACACAAGGACAGGGTGACAAAACAAAAAATGGAGGGAGACAGAGGATACACTTGGTCAATGCTAGCAACCACACAACCATTTACTAAGACAGTCACCAGCCCATGGGGTACAATGCCTAACACCAGCATCTGCACACCAGAAACCCACAGGACCCTGCCCAGTTGTAGATGGCCACTTACACTATTGGGGTAGGAGTGCTCCAGAGCCTGCCCAACAAGGGACCTACACTGCCATGTTCGCCCTGGCCTAGGGGCACCCACAGCCCACATTTCCCACCCAGGTAACACCTTAATGATTGCATAGTGATGATTCTGACTTTGTACTCACCCCCTTGTGGCTGCTGTGATGACCTCAAGTGCCCATTCAACTCCGGATAGGCCACCGCCAGGATGCAGAACATCAGGGGGGTCCTGGTGCAACAGGTACCCTTTCCACGTTGGGAAGCCAGCCCCAGCTAGGCCTCCACAGTCTTCTTTGACCAGCGGCGCAGGTCCTCCCATCTCTTGCAGTAGTGGGTACTCTGTCTGTGATAGACCCTCAGGGTCCGCACCTTCTTGGCGATGGCACACCAAATACTCTTTTCGTAGTGGGCACTGACCAGGAGGGAAAAGACAGCAGAAAAGGAAATTACTCACCCGTTCGGACCAGCATAATGATTGCCCACCAGTTCCCACCCATGCCCTGACGCACACACACTGACCACCTAACATGCTGCACTCTGGCCAGGACGCCTCAGCACCTCCCAACATGTGGCTTACATCCACAGCACTCCATACATTCATGGCCCACGCATTATGCTCACAGTGTACTCACCTGTTTGTCTGGAGGACCGTAGAGTAATGTGTACTGGGGTAGGACCCCATCCACCAGTTTCTCCAACTCCTCCGCTGAGAAGGCAGGGGCCCTTTCCCCAGACACATGAGCCATTGTTCCTTCCAGACACAGGTCACATCAGCACTTGTAGTGTAGGTCCTCTCCTGTTGAAGGTCAGGTAGCAAGTGAGTGAATAGTTAGAAAATGGCTGCCACGTCCACAGAGGTGCGTACTGTCATTGCCGGCATACATGGCCATTTGCTCCCGGAACCCATAGGGCCCAATGATAACCAATGCAAAGTTGTGCAGTGGTCATCGACTGCCTACCGCGACGGCGCACAACGCCTGCACAATTACCTCATTTCCACTTGTCCCTCCTCACAGGTCAGGCAGCCGCCATTTCAGGGGGACATAGGGCATGGCACCTAACTGCATCACAGCAGACATTGGCACATCAACTGACTGTCGAGTTCACATACTGCTTCTGTAAAGTAAATTATTCAACATTAGTGCAAAAGATGTGGAAATATGACCCTCTGCTCAACGTTCTCTTCCATAGGCTTCAACCACTGAGGCAGCACATGAGATGGCGGCATCCTCCGATGTACAGACCCCTGGTGGACCTTGCGACAATGGAGGACAGATACATTATCATCACATACAAACTTGATTGTGCCACAATCCAAGAACTGTGTGCCCAATTGGAGCCAGACCTGATGTCAGCTATCTGCCAGCCCACAGGAATCCCCCCTCTAGTGCAGATCCTGTCAGTGCTCCATTTCCAGGCACGTGGTTCCTTCCAAACAACAGTAGCCATGGCATCAGGGATGTCTCAGCCAATGTTCTCCAACATGTTGACCAGAGTGTTGTCTGTCCTGCTGAAACACATGCGCAGCTACATCATGTTCCCCCAGGTGGATGATTTGGCCACAGTGAAGGCTGACTTTTATGCCCTGGGACATATCCCCAACATCATTGGTACCATTGATGGTACACATGTAGCATTTCCCCCCCCCCAAAGAAATGAACAGGTTTACAGCAATAGAAAAAGTTATCACTCGATGAATGTGCAGATGGTGTGTTTGGCGGACCAGTACATCTCCCATGTGAATGCCAAATATCCTGGATCTGTGCATGACGCTTTTATGTTGAGGAATAGCAGCATCCCATAAGTGATGGGCCAACTCCAGAGGCACCGGGTGTGTCTAATGGGTGAGCCAAACGTCCCCACCCAGTATATGTTGATGTCTGGGTATGGGATTGCCCCTAAGGGTTAGTTTGTGTCTAACAGTTGTCACCCTATATTTACAGGTGACTCTGGTTACCCCAACCTCTCATGGCTACTGATCCCAGTGAGGAATGCCAGGACAAGGGCAGAGGAACGTTACAATGAGGCACATGGGGGTTACAAGGAGGATTATAGAAAGAACCTTTGGCCTCCTGAAGGCCAGGTTCCGGTGCCTCCATCTGAAAGGTGGCTCCCTGTACTTCTCACCGAAGAATGTGTACCAGATCATTGTTGCATGCTGCATGTTGCACAACCTGGCCTTGAGACGCCAGGTGCATTTTCTCCAGGAAGATGTGCCTGGAGATGGTCTTGTGGCAGTGGTAGAGCCTGTGGACAGTGAGGAAGAGGAGGCAGAGGAAGAAGATGTTGACAATAGAACAAATATAATACAGCAGTACTTCCAGTGACACACAGGTAAGACACTGTAACTCACTTAACATTTAAGTAATCTGTTGGACATTGTACAAGGCAGCCTCTTACCCTATGTCTATGGCCACTGACTATACCGTTTGGATTCTCTATTTTCAGATCTATGTGCCCTAGTCTGGCTCCTGCTATATGTACTGCTGTCCACCAAAGGTCATCCTGTAGTATATTTCACTGTACACGTATGTTGCAATGCTTTGATAATGTTGTACTAATACATTTGTGAATCATTAGACTGACTCCAGATTGGTCTTTGCTTCAAGGGTGTTTATTTAGGTGCTAATAAGTATAGGCGTATGTGCAAGGGGATGGGGTGATGGTGGAGGAAAGTCCAGGGTCCAGTCTGTTGGTATTACAGGTGCATTGTCAAAGGGGGCATAGGAAGGGGAGCAATGGCAGTTTAAGGTGGACAGGGCAACAGAGTGGGACAGAAGAGTGACTATCAGGAGAGTCCTATTTCCTGGCGGGGTCTTGGCAATGTTCTCTGTCTTCTGCCTGGATCACAGGGACCATTTGCGGGGTGGTTCTCTTTCTGCAGGGGGTGGGGTGCTGGTGGCTTGTTGGTCCTGTGGGGGGGCCTCCTGTCCACTAGCATCAGCTGAGGTGGAACGCTGTTCTTCGGTTTTGCTAGTGTCAGGTGCCCTTTGTTGTGCCACTGCCTCCCTCATGGTCTTGCCCATGTCAGCCAGCACCCCTGCAATGGTGACCAGGATGGTGTATATTTTTGTTAGGTCATCCCTGATCCCCAGGTACTGTCCCTCCTGCAGCCGCTGGGTCTCCTCCAACTTGGCCATTACTGACCCATGGTCTCCTGGGAATGGTAGTATGCTCCCAGGATGTTTGAGAGTGCCTCATGGAGAGTGGGTTCCCTGGGCCTGTCCCCCACCCTGTCACACAGCAGTCCTCCCAGCTTCCCTGTTGTCCTGTGTCTCTGTCCCCTGAACCGTGTGCCCACTGCCACTGACCCCATGTCCCTGATCGTCCTCTGTTTGTGGGGTTGCCTGGGGTCCCTGTTATGGTGGACACACTGCTGACTGATGTGTCCTGGGGATAGTGGCATGGGCCGGCTGGGTGGGTGCTGTGCAGGTGTTTCCTGAGGGGGAGGCTCTGTGGTGGGTTGGGACTGTGGCAGGGGAACCAACTGTTCAGAGGTCCATGATAGGCCAGGTTGGTCATCCTGATCCAGGCGTGCAGAGCTGCTGTCGTCACTGTGGGCCTCTTCTGGGGGGGACTGGATGTAGCTGGCACCTCCTCTCGGATGATGTTGAGTAGGGGTCCTGTTGGGATGCAAATGCATTGTTAATGTATCTGTGTGGGCCATATTGTGCATGGGTGTGTTTCCATCTATGATTGTGATTTCCCTGTCGGTTTGGCGGCGTTGTGTGAGTGGTGATTTTGTGGGCTGGGTGAGTCTCTCTACTGCACATGCTGGGGTGACGTTTGTCTATGCAGGTCTGTGATGGTGGGTCCATGCATTTGTGTGGCATGCAGGGCTTGGTATTGGGATGGGTGGGTTGTGATAGTTGGGTATATGCGAGGTTTTGGAGTGATGGGGTGAGGGTAGGGGTAGGAGTTTGTGATGGCATGCAGGTAGGGTGGGGGGGATGAAGTAGTAAAGATTTGACTTACCAGAGTCCAGTCCTCCTGCTACTCCTGCGTGGCCCTCAGGATGCATGATCGCCAAGACTTGCTCCTCCCATGTTGTTACTTGTGGAGGAGGAAGTGGGGGTCTGCCTCCAGTCCTCTGTACAGCAATCTGGTATCTTGCTACCACGGAACGCACCTTCACCCGTAGGTCGATCCACCTCTTCCTGATGTCATCCCTGGTTCTTGGGTGCTGTCCCACAGCATTGACCCTGTCCACTATTCTCCGCCATAGCTCCTTCTTCCTTGCAATGGACGTCTGCTGCACCTGTGATCAGAATAGCTGTGGCTCTACCCGGATGATTTCCTCCACCATTACCCTTAGCTCCTCCTCAGAAAACCTGGGGTGTCTTTGGAGTGCCATGGATGTGGTGCAAGTGATATGTGTGAGGATGTGTGGGGTGATGTGTGGGTTGATGTGTTGTGGTGTATGCTGTCATGTGTGTGAATGGTATGTGGGCGATGTTGTGCTGTGCCTCTGATTGAGTGGGTGCTCCTTGCTTGTCTCTCTCTGCTTGCTATAATTTTTTTCGTTGTAAGGCGTTGTGGGTGTGTGTTTTATATTGAATTTGGTATGTGGGTGTGGTGTGTGTATGTGTGTCAGATGTGTGTAGTTTGACGTATCCAATGTGGTGTGGTTTTATAAGTGTGTGTATTTTGAGCGCAGCGGTATGTACCGCCAGTGGTTTACTGCGTTTGAAAGACCGCCGTGGTGATTCGTGGGTCATGATACTGTGGGCATATTCCTGTTGGCGTAACAGTGTGGGTTTGGCTATCACCAGTTTATCACTGACCTTTGGTCTGGCGGACTTGTGTGGGTGTCTGTATTGTGGCAGATTTCTATGTGTGGGTCATAATACCCTTGGCGAATTACCGCTGCGGTCACGGTATGTTGGCGGCCGTCAGCACGGCAGTAGGTGGCATTTACCACCAAGGTTGTAATGAAGGCCATCATGCCTGGCGCAGGCATAATGTAGCGCAATGGGTTACAAAGTGGTGCAATGCATGCATTGTTCCACCTTGTGAATGTGGCACTGCATTTTTGTTCTTCTAATGCTACAGTAGCATAAAAAAAATGATGCTAATGTGGCGTTAGAATGGTGCTAGGGGCTATTAAATATGCCCTTTGGTTTTTGCAGCCTTCCTGAAACCAAAACATTATGGTTTACCAAGAATACCGGGGGGCAGAAAGTTCTCAAAACTAAAAACCTGTGTTCTTCCCTCCATTAAAGTTTTACTTGTGAAACCATTGGCACTCTGAATGTTGAATCCTGAGTGCACCATGAAGAATAACTGGCAATTTTGTTTGTTGAATATATATCACCTTCAACACATATACACCAAGCACAAAATTTTTAATTGTGAGTCATTTATACACAGTGGGCCTGATTTACAAAGGTAAGCTTAGACTTTTGGAATTCACAACGGGCATTTACGAGTAGTATGTTTATGTACACTCTCGGGCCACATTCTCCACAGAGATTGAACAAATAAGGGTTGCCTGCACCCAGGCTTCTAGAGGCAGAGCAGCTGCAGGACAACTTGAATTTGACACAATTGTCCAAGACTGCAGACATGTTGGCAGGGTCTCACCAAATCAGTACCTGCTTCTCTGTTCTTTCTTTTCGAGGCTCTTTGGTGTCCTTCTTCTTCTGGGGTTCAGTTAATCTGTCTTCTCATGTCAGAGAGCCATCTAAATATTGCATTTGGTAGCAGTCAAGGGGCTACTTACCATTGGGGTGCCTCCCACCGTAAAATCACTTCTTGTAGGGAGTGGGCATATCCCTATCCTAGAAGGCCTAGTTCCAACCAAAAACAAGATGGTGGAACCCTTCCTAGAGTGTCCACCTTGGCTAGCCCACCTTAGGCATGTGGTTAGTGCAGAGGTGGTACACATCTGCTGACTAACTAATTTTCCCACCTGTCCTGGGGCCAAATGGGCCTCATGGCAGGGGGTGGCTACACCTAAGTATGGGGAAGCTGGGGGGTTTGCATACCAAAGGTGGCAGGGCCTTTAAAGCCCCTGGCCGTGGTCTGCAGATCTGCTAGTCATCCTGCTGGAGTAGATGACAACACCCCTCTCTGGAGCAGGCTTTGTATCTCACCTCTAAGAGTGCAGGCTGACACTACCAGGGGGTCAGAAACCTGTCTGTTGTGGTAGGCTGGGTGAGACCAGTCAGCCAACACACTCAGAAAAGAGTGGGGTTCAGGGGGTACTTCTAAGTATGAGGCTTACACCAGCCTGGATTTAAATATGAAGCTTGCACCAGCCTGGATTTATTAGGACAAGAGGCCTCATCACAGCAGCCACAAGGGGGTGAGTACAGATTCAGAATCTTGACTTTGCACACGTTAAGGTATTCCCTGGGTGGAGGATGTGGGCTGTGGGTGCCCCTAGGCCAGGGCGAACATGGCAGGGTAGATTCAATAATGGGCAAGCTCTGATGCACTCCAACGCCAATAATGTTAGTGGGCATCTACTACTGGGCAGGGTCCTGTGGGCTTCAGGTGTGCAGCTAATGTCATTAGGCATTGTACCCCATGGCCTGGTGACTAGCATTGTAACTGGCAGTGCATGGCCTTGTGCATAGGGCTGTTCCCTGTGAGCTGTGAGTTGTGTACGACAAAGGTAGTGTTGTTGCTGGCATTGACCAAGTGTATCCTCTGTCTCTCCCCCCCCTTTTTGTTTTGTCACCCTGCCCTCGTGTGCATTAGCATCATCTGGCGGAGGAGCACAGGCACAAGCGACGGAGGGAGCTGCATCCCACATGGGCCCGGAGGCCGAATCCACCGACGGTGAGGGCACCAGTAGGACGGAGGGCGAGGGGAGCACCACGACGGAGACAGGAGGGGACAGTACCGACAGCGACAACTCCTCCGATGGAAACTCCCTGGCAGTGGCGGACACCTCTGTGCCCACCCCAGCTACAGGTACAGCCCCCACCCCTGTAACAGCCTCACCCCACCAGAAGCCAATCACCGAGGTTCCCGTGCCTGCTTACCCAGAAGGGTGGGCATCTACTTCGCCCCAGGCACCTTAGGCCCTGCCCCAGTCAGCCCTGCTGCCCTCAGTGAGGAGGCCAGTGACCTCCTGTAATCCCTCTCTGTTGGGCAGTCAACCATACTGAATGCCAACCAGGGTCTAGCAGGGCATTTGCAACAAACAAATGCCTACCTAGAGGGCATTCACTCTGGCGTGGCGGCCCAACAGAGAGCATTCCAGGCTCTGGCCAACTCCCTGATGGCAGCCATTTTCCCTGTCCACAGCCTCCCCCCTCCAACTTCCTCTACCCAGTCCCAATCCCCTCAACCCCAGCCTATCCCAAGCACACCTTCAGACCAGCAATCACCCAAATCAACACACAGAAGTGGCTCAGGCAAACACAAGCACCTCACTTCATCTCAGAGGCACTCACACAAGCACCATCCAGATACAGACACACCAACATCCACTGACTCCACTGTGCCCCCCTCCTCCTCGTCATCCACCTCCCTCCCAGTAACATCTCCACTCACACCTGCATGTACTGCATCCTCATCCACTACCTCCATCACCAGCACGGCTATTACTAAATTCCCCTCACTGGCAGTCACCACCCCCACATCCATGCACAGGTCCCCTGTGTCCTCTCCTACTGTGTCTGTGACCCCTCCTCCCAAAGTGCACAAACACAAGCACACAGACACCCAACAGCCATCCACCTCACAACAGCATCCAACCCATGCACCTGTATCCAAACACAGCAGACTGACACCTCCTACAACCACTCCCTCTTCCTCCACTCCCAAACCTTCACCCTCTTCCCACCCCAGTGGCCCCAAGAAGCTTTTCCTTGCCACCTTTGACCTATTCCCTACCCCTCCCCCCTCCGTCCTTCACTTCAGGCCAGGGTGGCCAGAACCCAGCCCAGCACCTCAGCCACCCAGTCCGCGGCTACTGTGGTTTCTTCAGCTACTGCAGGTGTGAGAGGCTCCAAGGAGGCACCTGTCAGCCCAGCCAGTGTGCCAGCACCACCTGCCGAGGCCAATAACGGTCTGCCACCTAGCAAGGGCAAGAAGGGGACACCAGCCAACAAGGGAAAGGAGGCACCACCAGCCAGAAAGGGGATGGAGGCACCGCCAGCCAGCAAGGGGAAGGAGGCACCACCAGCCAGCAAGGGCAAGAAAAAAAAACACCAGCTGGCATAAGCAAGGAGGCACCACTATCTGCCAAGGGCAGGAAGGGGCACACAACACCAGCCATGGCACTTCAGCCGTCTGAGGTTGCAGGTGAAGACCTGAAGCCTACGACTACCGCGTCCAGCACCGCTACCTGCACCACGGCCAGAACCACTACCTGTACCGCGGCCAGCACCGCCACCTGCCCCGGCGCCAGCATGCACCACTGCCAGCAGCAGCAGCCCCAGCGGGCAGCCGTCTGAGGCTGCAGGTGAAGGGTTGGAGGCTATCACCAGCACTGACAGCACCGCCATCTGCAGCGCAACTGTCACGGCCGGCAAGCAGTGTGTAGTAGTGACTTCATGGGCTGCAGTGCGTCATGGCCCCTGCAACACCTGTTGGTGTGACACCCATCTGAGAGACTGTGACCTTGCCCCATCCAGGATGAAGCACACTGGGCACAAAGCCCCCTCCAAAACCAGTGGAAGAATGAATCCACTCACCCCCTCCTTGGCAGGATGAAGCACACTGGGCACAAAGCCCCCACCCCCTCCAGAACCAGTAGAAGAAGGCATCCACTCACACCCTCCTTGGCAGGATGAAACACACTGGGCATAAAGCCCCCTCCAGAACCAGTGGAGAAGCGATCCACTTGAGAGACTGTGGCTTTGCACTCCCCAGGACCAAGCAGTGGGCAAACCACCCACTTGAAACACTGTGGCTTTTCACTCCAGCCCCCTCCAGGCCAGTGGCATTGTACCATCTTCCGGCTGAGGTTCCCCCCCATTCCCCGTCCTCCTGAGGTGCTTGTGTTTTTCGACCTGATGCCCCTGCAGTGTTCTCTCCATATTGAGGCAGGAGTTAAGTGTGGCTTGACCTATGTGTTATGGCCCCGTGTGCCACGGACATTTTGGAGTGGGCATTGTCCCTCCTTTTGTAAATATTGTACATACTGTTTATTGTTTAAGGACGTATAAATCTAAAACTGTACTATTACACTCATTTTAAAATCTTCCTTTTGTCCTTGCATTATTCCTGATGGTTACGGGGTGTAAATGTAATGATGTTGCATATGTTTTATGTGTATGGTGTTGGGGGTGGGGGCGGGGGTGTTGCCTGTTGCTTGTGTGTGTGTCACTCTCTTTTTCCTCCCTACCTCCCTTGTGTGCTAGGTGCAGTTCTCACCGTGGTCGTCTTCGCCGGCCACACAACAAAAATCAGGTAAGTAAACAGTTAGAAAAGTAGTGCAAACACTGTAGAATATAATAGGATGCAATAGGCCTAGGGGCAACACAAACCATATACTAAGAAAGTGGAATGCGAACCACTTAGAGACATCAGGCCTAGTGTAGTGTGTAGGGGGTCACTGGGAGTGTTAGAAAACACTAAGCGTGTCCAAGATTCCCCACCCCAAGACCCCTGAAAAGTAGGAGTAAAGTTACCCTACTTCCCCAGAAGCACACTAAAGATGTGATAGGAGATTCTGCAAAGACAACAATTGACTGCAAAGCACTGAAGATGGATTCCTGGACCTGAAGACCTGTAAAGGAAGGGGACCAAGTCCAAGAGTCACGAAAGTGTCCAGGGGGGCAAGAGCCCACTAAACCTCGGATGAAGCAAAATGGCTGCAAGTTGGAAGAAGTTGAAGATTCTACAACAACGGAAGATGCCAGGAACTTCTCCTTTGCACAGAAGATGTCCCACAGCATGCTGGAGGATGCAGAGTTGTTTCCACGCAGAAAGAATGCAGACAAGCCTTGCTAGCTGCAAAGGTTGCAGTTGAAGAAAATGGGTGCTACCCGGGCCCAGGAAGGACCATGAGGTCGCCCCTTGGAGGAGGAGACAGAGGGGGCACTTAGCAGCACAGGAGCCTAGGCAAAAGCAGGCAGCACCCGCAGAAGCATTTGAACAGGTGTTCAAGAAATCTGAGCACGGCAGTAGTCTCAACACTACAAAGGAAGGTCCCACGAAGTCGGTGGTCAACTCAGCGATTTGAGCAATGCAGGACGGAGTGCTGGGGACCTGGGCTATGCTGTGCATGAAGGGTTCCTTGCAAAAGTGCCCTAGCAGCTTGCAGTTCACGCAGTACACAGGATTACTGTCTGGCGTGGGGAGGCAAGAACTTACCTCCACCAAATTTGGACAGAAGGACCACTGGACTGTCCGGGTCACTTGGATCCAGCTCCTGTGTTCCAGGGACCACACTCGTCAAGATGAGAGGGGACCCAGAGGACCAGTGATGCAGAATTTTGGTGCCTGTTTTAGCAGGGGGAAGATTCCGTCGACCCACTGGAGATTTTTTCTTCGCTTCCAGTGCAGGGTGAAGGCAGACAGCCCTCAGAGCATGCACCACCAGGAAACAGTCGAGAAAGCCGGCAGGATTAGGCTCTACAATGTTGCTGGTAGTCGTCTTGCTACTTTGTTGCAGTTTTGCAGGCGTCCTGGAGCAGTCAGCAGTCGATCCTTGGCAGAAGTCGAAGAGGGAGATGCAGAGGAACTCTGGTGAGCTCTTGCATTCTTTATCTGCCGAGAAACCCACAGGAGAGACCCTAGATAGCCCTCAGAGGAGGATTGGCCACCTAACCAGGTAAGCACCTATCAGGAGGGGTCTTTGACGTCGCCTGCTGGCACTGGCCACTCAGAGGCCTCCATTGTGCCCTCACACCTCTGCATTCAAGATGGCAGAGGTCTGGGGCACACTGGAGGAGCTCTGGGCACCACCTCTGGGGTGGTGATGGACAGGGGAGTGGTCACTCCCCTTTCCTTTGTCCAGTTTCATGCCAGAGCAGGAGTTGGGGGATCCCTGAACCAGTGTAGACTGGCTTATGCAAGGAGGGCACCATCTGAGCCCTTGAAAGCATTTCCAGAGGCTGGGTTAGGCTACTCATCCCCAGCCCTTAACACCTATTTGCAAAGGGAGAGGGTGTAACACCCACTCTCAGAGGAAATTCTTTGTTCTGCTTTCCTGGGATTGGGCTGCCCAGACCCCAGGAGGGCAGAAACCTGTCTGAGGGTTGGCAGCAGCGGTAGCTGCAGTGAAAACCCCAGAGAGCTAGTTTGGCAGTACCCTGGACCCATGCTGGAGCCCCGGGGATGCATGGGATTGGCACCCCAATACCTGATTTGGCATGGAGGGACAATTCCATGATCTTAGACATGTTACATGGCCATATTCAGAGTTACCATTGTGAAGCTACATATAGCTATTGACCTCTATGTAGTGCACGCGTGTAATGGTGTCCCTGCACTCACAAAGTCCGGGGAAATTGCCGTGAACAATGTGGGGGCACCTTGGCTAGTGCCAGGGTGCCCTCACACTTAGTAACTTTGCACCTAACCTGCACTAGGTGAGGGTTAGACATATAGGTGACTTATAAGTTACTTAAGTGCAGTATAAAATGGCTGTGAAATAACGTGCACGTTATTTCACTCAGGCTTCAGTGGCAGTCCTGTGTAAGAATTGTCTGAGGTCCCTATGGGTGGCAAAAGAAATGCTACAGCCCATAGGGATCTCCTGGAACCCCAATACCCTGGGTACCTAGGTACCATATACTAGGGAATTTTAAGGGTGTTCCAGTGTGCCAATTAAAATTGGTGAAAATGGTCACTAGCCTGCAGTGACAATTTTAAAAGCAGAGAGAGCATAAGCACTGAGGTTCTGGTTAGCAGAGCCTCAGTGACACAGTTAGGCACCACACAGGGAACACATTTAGGCCACAAACTATGAGCACTGTGGTCCTGGCTAGCAGGATCCCAGTGAGACAGGCAAAAACAAACTGGCACACAAATAAAAATGGGGATAACATGCCAGGCAAGATGGTACTTTCCTACACTGATGCACTCTCATATTTATGCAGGGCAGTACCTGACACAAACATGGGACTGGCTTGCCTGTGATATGGTCACAATGTCACTGTACACACTCTGGATTGAGCCATTGGCAAAGAAATGAAGACCTGCTAGGATCTTGACATAGATTGGGATGGCATGGGAGCGGCATGTCACAGAATAAAAATCCTGCTCCAACTCAGAAACCATTTCCAAGATGACACCATGGGGGAAATGGAATCTGGAGCTGACATCATGGTTAGACAGCCAAAAGAGGTTAATCCTTTGCACGAAGATCCTCTCAGCTCTCCTCTTCCTCCTCCTCTTTCTTCTCACATCATTCTGTCACAAGACCAGGAGCAAACCAACAAACATATTCAGGGACATGTTGAAAGGTCTGAAAGGGTTTGTGTGTGGCAACCCAGCTTTTATGTCTGCCCCCAGTCTGTGATTGGGTGACGACTTCCAGCTTCAGCTGAGTGGAGGATGATACGCACTGACACAGGTGTGTGTGATGTGCTTTAGGGAGAAACGTAGGATTCAGATTTTTGTTCATAGAATTAGAGTGGTATATTACATTTACAGATTGACTATTTGTGGAGGACTTTACATGACCAATGATTGTGGGCTACATGTGAAACTGTAGAGGAGATGTGTTATTGCAGTTCTGAAGTTTTTCAGCTTTTTTTGTTGTATTATGTAGTTTTGAAAGAACATTTACATTGGCAATGCACACACTACACATCCACATATGTAGCTGCCTAGTGTCTACATGTAGTTATGTCATATTGTCAGTGAGGTATTATACGCTATTCTGGTGGTATTTCTTGAGATTTTTGTGTTCCAGCCTGAGTGCAGATTCTCCATCTCAAGTGCGGCGAATCGGCCCGAGAGTGGACGTAAAGATTCTACTCGTAAATGCCCTTTGTGAATTTCCAAAGTTCTACACTTGGACTTTTGGTCTAAGTTTGGGCCAAAAGTCCAAGTTTACCTTTGAGAAACAGGCCCAGTTAGTGTAGTGTCCTGTGCTCTCAGGTAATGTCAAAACTTACATTCTTTCCATGCTAGGAACTAGACTTTCTTGCATAAGCTTCATTCAATCATAGTCTACTTGCAGTTTGGGGCCCTGTGATATACAGGTAAATCTATTGATCATCTACATAGGACTGAACTTTTCAAGTCTTCAGCACCTGTAGAGCCGCTTTACCAGCTTTCCCACACACTTGACACTCAGTGTGAGACAAGAAGCATTTGTGTCCTTCAGAGATCAAGTGGTGTCTTAGAAGTCACCATGCTTTTTATGTTGGCAGTGCACAGTGCGATTAGAACGACATGTAGGCTGCAAGTTCATATTTTATGCCATGAAGCACGATAACTAGGTGGTGTAGTACGTATTGCCTTGCAAATGCCTTTTTTCTATACAGGTCTTCAGCTCCCAGTAGGCAGTAGAACGTGGCCATTTTTGATAGGAGTTTCCATATAAAAGAGACTCTGTTCTGTCACTCAT
Organism: Pleurodeles waltl; assembly: GCF_031143425.1. NCBI lineage: Eukaryota > Metazoa > Chordata > Amphibia > Caudata > Salamandridae > Pleurodeles > Pleurodeles waltl. Next base: position 172,075,753 of record NC_090438.1, read on the forward strand.
ACTTGTTGCTGTGTAGGGCCTCCAGACAAGTGGAGCATGCCCAGTCCTCTCAGCTAAGACAGAAAGTATCAAAAAATTAAACATTTAATGGTAACAGCCCTCATTTGATTTTATAGACTGGACTGATCTCGGTAATAGGGCCATTGAGATGCTTTGCTGCTTTGTTTCATGATGATTAATTAGTTTTAATAATCTTAAAACGTAATACTGGAGTTATTGCCCATTGAACTGGTGTGTGATTAAAAAAATGCAGCTTGTGAGTTATCAGCTCTAAGAGTGTTTGTGTGTTGTAAGACTTGAATCAAAAATAACTGCAGAACACAATATTTCCCAGAGAAAAGACCAATCTAAAATAATGCTTTTCTGATAACAGATCATCAAGGACCCCTTACAAATCATACAATTACTGAAAGATACAAAGAGCTAGGAACAAACAGAGGAGGGAAGAGGTTGAGATTGAAAAGTTCTGGGGGAGAAGAGATCGTTACAATACTTCCTGAATAATTGACTTTTGTTTAAGATCCAACCAAGTGTTTTCATTTTATCCAGGCTAGATGCTGAAATCACTGCTGTCATCAGAAAACAATCATAGAAAGACCACCAAGCAAAGTTTGTGGTGTGTGTACTGTTTTTCCATACTGCTTTAGCACTAGGCCTGTGACAATTATTGGTTTCTACAACAAGAAAACAGGTAAACTGACAATATTCTTTACTCTTAATTTCTATGCAATCACATTTCTACTTTCACAGAATATAAATACCCATCATAGCAGAATCTACATGAATCAAGTAGAAGCCCTATAGGTGATTATAAATATAATGTGTAGGCAGAGATAAAGAGAAGCTAGGAGAGATAGGGTGTGTCCCTTGACTCATTTACAACTAATCATCTTTTCTTCTTCTAGTTCTTCTCCTCTGCTGTTCCCTTATCCAACACCGGTTCATAACCTGGCCACTCCAATAATCTGTGCTATGATGGCATCCAGATATGGTGATGTATAGAAGTGGATCGTTTGAGTTGTCCTGACTAATCCCGAGGAATGGGCAGTTGTTGACAGAAATGGTAGTTCCCGTTCCTTCATTTTTTAAACAGTGGCCCAATAAAAACATTGAAGAGTAATGAGATAGTGGAAGAGACAAATGACTGCAAGGACTAAGGTTGATGCATTGCATTCTGTCTAATAGGAAAGCTCAACACCAGAAATTAGGCTACTGCCCTATAAGAAATTCTGGCCTCCTTTTGTATTCAATTTATTAGCAGTTGAAGATTCCCTATATCAAAGCACCTGACAGATCACGGGCAATCAACAAGGAAAGCCACTCCTCATCGGCCGCTGTTAAAATACTGTCCAATAAATTAACTAGTACTGTATCATGTTATGGGCAGATTCCAACTGGTACTCACCAAGCCTATTAGTTTGGTCCAAAAATTGTATGTAGATGTCATACAATGAGTTCCATTAGAATATATAGCCAGGGCTGTCCTGTCACGTAGTAGTAGTTCCATAGATCTTCCGGGTCAAGTAATGCTTTTGTTTGTAATACAGTAGTACAGATTGCTTGTACCACTGCAGAAACAGCTCCTGTGCCAACAACTATTTGCTAATGCTAACGCCTCCCGATCAGGATTCAAAAACGCGTCCCTCCGAGGTTGATGGGATCTTTGGACCCAGTGAAGAGCGTTGTTAACTGTGAATAATCATTCCAATCTCAATCAACAACAATTGTAATCACCATGACCAATGTTGCCATGGAAACAAAACTACAATCTGTGAAAAGTTTCAAAGCTTTATTAGAACCGCAAAAACCAAAGTCACATAAGTAGTGCGCAGTATCAGGTTATACAAATAAATTAAAACC